>NC_135485.1:64029719-64249719 GCF_052094955.1 Ictidomys tridecemlineatus
TGAACTCTACTGTAAATTTTACACATTCTTAGAGATGTGTATGTAGACAGTGTAACTATACAATAATAATGCTTCCTCTCATGTAGTTTAAGTAAATCGTAAAGCTACTACATTAAAATTATGGTTACATGTGTTTTCTTCGTGAAAGTTCATTTATTTTCTACTTTTCCATGTGTATGTTATACCTCACTAAGTTTTTTTTTTTAAAAAAAAATACAGTATATTAGAGTTAATGGTTCTATTATTACTGCAGGACTAAAAGCACAAGCTTTCACCCTAAAAAAGCAACAGGAAACAGGTTAGGTAAATAATATAACACTAAAAAATATCAATGAGGAAACAGTTGCTAAAATAAACTAGAATCAAAGGGTTAAAAAGAAAGTCTGCCATCAATTTACAAGAACATGCCAGTGAGTGAGCTTATAATATGCAATGAAGTTGCAAAAAGGTGACTGGTTGTGAGATGGAAAAGCAATTGTCAAGGTAAACTGGTACTTGCAAGAGGCAGCAGAGACCAGCTAAAGTCAGTAATATAATAGAGAAAGAACTATAAACAGGGGTGACAATGCACAAGTGAATTTTCAGGTATTAACACAACAGCAACAAAACCTTCATAGTATAATTGGTAACTAAAATACTACATTAGTTTTAAAACTTATTTCACTTGCAGAGAATTAACTTTCGCAATGTATGGTTTACTTGCTCTTACTAGTACTATTACTCACCTAAAAAGCCGGTAGCATGGAATATATTTCTGAATGTCTAGGGGGAAAAAGGGATGAATAAATGGGTTGTATAATGAGGGAAATCCAAATTACTCTTAGCACAATTATACCGAATTTTTGGTTATGATTAATTAAATAATCACTTCCAAGCATTTACTTCATGCCAGGAAGTACTTAGTATTATTATCTCATTTAATCTTCACAAGTCAGATGCCATCATTCTTTCCCTTTCAAAAATGATGGAATAGGCTGAGCATGGTGGTGCACACCTGTATTCCCAGCAACTGTGGAGGCTGAGGTAAGAGGATTGCAAATCGACCAGCCTCAGCAACTTATTGACATATTGTCTCAAAATTAAAAAGTGGGGGTGGAACTGGGGAGGTATAGTGGTAAAACTAGGTTTTACCTCTCCTAGGTTCAATCCCCAGGACCAAAAAAAAAAAAAAAAGAGAGAGATGAAGTGGTTCCCCAAGCCAGTGATAGAGCCAAAATTCAAACCTAGAGTTTCCCTGAGAACCACAATACCATATTCCCTCAAATAATGATTAAATAAATACAGTACAAAATATAAGTTGAAAATTACAATATTTTCATTGTGTACTAAAAAGGTTATGCTCTAAATTTACCCAACTGTTAGAAATATCTGTCAAATAGAAATATCTTGTTTTAAGTAGTTATTTCATAAAACTTTTGTCTGTGTTAGCTACAAACTAAAGAAAACAAAAACAGACCCTAATATCTTTTAAGAGGCAAATTTTATTCTGTCAATAGCAATGTTAAACTAAGAAAGAAAAGTGTAAAAATGATGAACATCTTATGACCAGTGTGAGGCAGTAATTTGTCTATCTTGGGTTTTCATCTATTCTCCATCTGTGTTAAAGTAATCTTTTAAAATAATTTGACCAAATACGTTAAAGCTTAGCAAAGTACCTGTGTACACAGTGTAGTTGGTCAAGAAATGTTTGCTTAATTAAATTTTTCTAAATGTGTTAGATTCTTTGGGTGGCATGCTAATTCCAGTTAGGGGGAAAATGCTCTAAATCTTGCTTTTAAAGCTCCAAGTGTCTGACTAGCAAAAAGAAAAAAATCAACAAAGTTAAATGACAGACTGCTTGGGCTGGTGGTGTGCTCAGTGGGAAGTGTATACTTAGTATGCCTAAGGTTCAATCCCCAGCACCAAACAAAATAACAACCTATATAAACATGTGTATAGCATATGACAAAAGGCCATTATTAAAATGTTATACAAATCAATTAAAGTAACATAGCCAGTAGAAATAGAGTCAAAGAATAGAACAGGTCTGTGTTTTTCAAAGGCTAAAAAAAAAAAAAAAAGTAAAAACCAAGAATATTTAACTTCTTTTGTACTCAAGAAATACAAATTAACAGTAGCTCAGCGCTCTAGGTTTTGGGTTCTATGTCCAGCAACACACACACACACACAAAATTGCAAACTACTTTTTAAAAAATTTATCAGATTGGGGCTAGAGTTATCAGTAGTAGAGTGCTTGCCTAGAATGTGTAAGGCACTAGAGGTTTGATTCTCAGCATCACATATAAATAAACAAAATAAAGTTCCATTGACAACTAAAAAATATTTCTAAAAAAGGTACCTTAACTTCTAAAAAAAAAAATTTATCAAATTGGCAAAGATTAAAAGAACTTATAATATTTCCTGTTGGCCTGAATATGGAGAGACAGGCATTATTATAGACTTCGGAGGAGTCTAAAATGCAGTAAATTTTCCAAAGTACTATTAGCTAGTCTACCTATATGAATTTGGTTTTCAGAGAGACAAGGGCACAAAGATATATAAAATATTCACTGTAATATTGTATTAATAAACAGAAACTTATTCATAGTAGTTAAAAGTGATGCTGTGTCCACACAATGGGATAGTTATAACCATGAGGAAGAATGAAAAGTTATATACAAGGCAAATTATATCAGCTTGTCAAGCAGTCCCAGTTGAAGCAGGAGGATGACTAGAGTCCAGTAATTTGAGGCCAGCCTAGACACCAGAGCAAAATCCTCATGCCATTAAAAAAAAAAAAGTTTTTTACCCTGTAACAGCATAATAATATCTAGGAATTGATAATAAAGTCAAATGTTTATGTACAAGAATATTCATTGTAGTGTAATCTATAATAAAAAATGGAAATAGCTGATTATAATTTATTTAAAGCTCTGCTTAAATCACAGAAAGGTCATAGTGGAAAATATTGCAGTTATGAAAAATGATATTATAGAGATATCAGTCATGACAAAATATGTCATGATGTCAAACCTGTTATAAAGTACAATACTATTTTGTTTTAAAAAAGAAATATATATCCTACTAGGCACAGTGGCACATGCCTGTAATCCTAGCAGCTCAGGAGGCTGAAGCAAGATGATGACAAGTTCAAAGCCAGCCTTAGCAACTCATGGAGGCCCTAACTAAGTAACTTAGTAAAAGAAAAAAATGTATACACACACACCCACACCCCCACACACATCTCCTTATTAAAAACTGTATATGTTAGGTAATCAGAAGACTTCCTATATATTTTAAAGCTCCCTTATCTTTTTTTTCCTTTAGGAAACAGCAGCTGTTTCCTCTTAGTTTCCCTGCAGCAATTTTATTTGCTTCCTATATTTCACAGTGTTTCAGTCCATGGCCATAATTTTAATTGAAAATGAGTGCAATGTATTTTAAAAATTCTGCTTTTAAAAATCAGTGTATTTTTTTAAACAATTTAAAAGTAATAACTTATGCTGATCCCTTTCATCATAAACTATCAAAAATAGAAGTATGTAACTCACCAATTGTATAAACAACTTCAACATCATCCATTTGGGAGTCAGTAATGCTATTCTTGGCTTCACCTTTCACTTCCCCAAGGAGAAAACCTTCCTATAAAATAAAAAGAAGCAGAATTTGGAATACATTGATAGAATTACTGTCCAGTCTCTTAAATAATTCATATTTCCCAGTATTTTACAGTGTATACATGTGTGCTACTAGGGGACACATAAAAACCTAAGGTGCTTCCAGTTTAATTGGAAAACATGACCAGTTAAATAAGAATTAGAAGAAAAAAATGAGAAGAGATTATAAACAGCACTGTGATTTTATAAAGGGGAAAGAGATTAACATAGACGAAAATAACTGGAGAAGGCCCTGTGGAAGAGGTGAGAATGAAGTTGATAATTTGTGTAGGCAGAGCTTGAAGCACTTAGCATACCTGAAAGCATAAAAGGCTTAAAGCCAAAAATAAGCACACACTAGTAGAACAGTTTGCCTTGAAACAAAGGCAAACTTAAGTGGAGCCAATAATAAAACATCCCCTATGACTAGCCAGGGATTCTGGATTTAACAAGTGCTTCTAGGAGTCAATGGAGGTTTCTAAACTATGACACAATGAAAGTGTTTTCAGATTTAAAATTGTACAAAATGGGGAAGAATGTACAAAATATGAAAGATTAAAGAGTTTGGAATTCAATTTGAGTCTGATTTCTAAAAGGGGTCCTGTAGGCCTGATTCCTTGTGAAACTACAGGTATATCCTCACAGCAGTGAATTTGTCCTGGTTCAGAGTATTCGGATATTCCTTTAGGTGCATTTAAAGACTAAGTGTGGCCAGGCAGGGTGACCCAGCAGCTCTGGAGGGTAAGGTAGGAGAATCTTAAATTCAGGTCAGCCTCAGCAACTTAACTTGAGACACTCTCTCAAAAAATAAAAAGGGCTGAGGGATGTTGCACAGTGGTAAACCACCCCTCAGTTGAAACCCCAGTACCAAAAATAGACCTAGTGTGCTTGGAAATGAAATTTTACCTTTTTAAAAACTGGTTAATAATACGTAATAATAATAATACCCCCCCCCATTTCATCAAAGGATAAAAAGCGCTAAAGGAATGTTTCTACAATGTTTTCACTTGAATCAAGGTGAAAAAAAACCCAGAACTGTACACTCCAGTGTTCTTGACTTTGGTACTTCGGAAACAAAAACTAAGAAACGTGCAGCAAGGATAACTTAAGTCTATCTTTAAAAAACCACCATTTAAAGAATTTAGTTAAAAGATCTGAGAAACCGCTGTCTGACAAGAAGGTACCATAATTTACAAGAATTTTACTGTGACTTGTTCATTTAATAAATTTTTAGAAAATAGGCACTATATTTTTAAAAACTTCACTTTTTAATTTCATCCAGTGGTTTTGAAGCTAGGCAAAACGTTTAAATGTTTAATATTTTGGGGAAATTTGTGGTTAAGTTATAACCAAAAGTATCAGAAAAGTAAATAGAAGCCTTAATAATTTTAAGAAACTTGATGGCACGTGCAAACAAATCAGGTATCTGATACATCAAATTAAGGTTTTTTTCATTCACTAGGATTTGCTGAAAAACAGACACTGGATGCAACACCTATTTTTACTCCTTCACCTTCCTGCCATAGGAGCTGCCCGGCATGAAAAAGTCCACGGTTGTCTTTGCAATCGATCACGGGTAGTCGGGCGAAACGGAAAGTTAACCTGCTGCCTCCCCAGCGGTAGCGGAGCACGAGATGAACTTTCTATCCGTTCGCGCCCAAGTTTGGCCAGGAAAAAGGGAGACTGATGAATGAGACTGAGGCGTGTGGGGCATTCGGGCCGGGGAAGGGGAGCAGGGGTTAGGCCTGGGAGGGCTACTCTTGGGAAAGGCTCGTCGGGCAGGAGGCACCTCCTGGACCGCGAGGGAAGAGGCGGCCCGGCGGCGTAGGGAGAGTCCCCGGGCGGGGATCGGCCGCGGTGAGGGAGGGAGGCTGCGCGCCCGGCTCACCGTGTCCGAGTCGGTGTTGAGGTGCTGGAAGGAGAGCGCGCCGAGCACAAAGCCGGAGAGCACCGCCGAAGTGCTCTCGCCCTCCATACCGCCGCCGCCGTCGCAGCGCTACCGAGACGACCCGCGCGGGGGGAGGGGCGCGGACCCGGACGCGGCTCGGCGGCGAGGGCGGGGCTGAAGTGGAGGCGGGGCCGGGAGCCCGGGCTAGGGCTAGGGCTTCCCTGCATTCTGCTGAGGGAGGCGCGCCCCCTGTTGGCGAGGCGGCTGTTGCGGGATGCTTCCTTGGTTTATACTGTCAACCTCGCGCAGCTGTGGGCTCCGCAGGGATACCCCTGCAGAGAGTGGGAGCAGGTTTCAGGGGCCAGGTGCTGCAGAGCGACACGTGGAATATATGCAAAATCATGAAAATGAACAATGTCGACAGGGTCAAGAGAAATGATGGTTACAAGAATAAGAATTTCTTAGCAACGTTATAATAGCACACCTTTGTAGTTTTCAAACTGCATTACACTGCCCTTAACCTATTGATACTCCTAGAATACTAACAGCCATTTCTGGGATTGTTGGTTCTAGAATGTTCCAATGATTTCATATGGAGTTGTCTGTATGTTTGGTGTGGTTCTTCTGTTTATTTGCTTGTTTGTTTGATAAGCATGATCATACTGTGCTGGATCATTTGATTAAATATTAAAGTGGGTGGGAAGACCCGGGGATTGAAAAATATATTTTACACACCCATGTTTATATATATAGATACGAAAATTATGTTTTTTTTTTAATGACTGAAAGCTGGCAAAATATAGGACTACTGGGTTGAATTAGTATTGCACATTTCTGGGGTTTGTTGTGCTACAGCCATGTTTAGCTGAGTAACACTGAGTGGTTAATATATTCCATAAAATTAAATTTTGTGCCTCTGTTTCAACAGAATCACAGTTGATAGAAAAAATATTTTTCTACATTTGTGTTTCGTGGGCACTAATGTTATAAAGGATTAAAAAATAAAATAAAACCTATTACAAGGTATGGAATAAGTCCCAAAAAATATGGTCAAACGATGTTTTTGTTTTTTTCAGTACTGGGGATTGAACTCAAGGCCTTGCACATACTAGGCAGCGCTCTACCATTGAGCTAGATCCCAGAGCCTTTTTAATTTTTAAAAATTTTGGGACAGGGTCTCACTAAATTGCCTAGGTGGCCTCAAAATTGTGATCCTCTTGCCCAGCTTCCCTACTTGCTGGAATTACCAGTGTACATAGTTAAAAGATCTTTGACAAGAGTACCAAGACCATTCAATGGGGGAAAGGATAGTCTTTTCAACAAATGTTAAAAAAAAAAAAAGTTAGATCTTTACCTTACATTGTATACAATAGCTCAAAGTAGATCAAAGATCTACATGCAAGAGCTAAAATTGCAAAGTTCTTAGAAGAAAATATAGGGAAAAAAATCTCCATGGGCTGGGGATGTGGCTCAAGCGGTAGCGCGCTCGCCTCGCATGCGTGCGGCCCAGGTTCGATCCTCAACACCACATACAAACAAAGATGTTGTGTCCGCCAATAACTAAAAAATAAAATGTTAAAATTCTCTCCCTCTCTCTCTCTCTCTTTAAATAAAAAAAATCTCCATGACATTGGATTTGGCAATGACTTGTTGAATATGATAGCAATGGCATAGATGATGAAAGAAGAAATGGACAACATCATCAACAAAATGGAAATCTTTTGTATATCAAAGTATACTATGGAGGGAGTGAGACTTTACACATGCCTGTGGTCTTAGTGACTTGGGAGGCTAAGGCAGGGGGATTGCAAGTTTGAGGCCAGCCTAAGCAATTTAGAGAAACCCTATATCAAAATAAAAATAAACAGGGGGCTAAGGATATAGCTTAGTTGGTAGAGTGCTTGCTTTGCATGTTCAAGGCCCTGGGTTCAATCCCTAGCATCACACAAAAATATTAATTAAAATAAATAAATAAAAATGGCTGGAGGTGTAGATCAGTGATAAGGAGTACCTGTTAAATCTCCCCAGTAGTGAGAGAGAGAGAGAGAGAGAGAGAGAGAGAGAGAGAGAGAGAGAGAGAGAGAAGAGAAAGTCAACCCATAGAATAAGATAAAATATTTGAAAATCATATATCTGATAAGAGATTAATATCTAAAATATACATAAATAACTACAACTAAAGAAAAAAACAACCTACCAGCTGGGTATGGTGCTGGGTGTTGTGGTGGTACACTCCTGTAATCTCAGCAACTGAGGAGGCTGAGTTCAGGAGGATCAGAATTTCAAAACCCAGCCACAGCAACTTAGTGAGACCTCAAGCAACTTAGCAAAACCCTGTCTCAAAAAATAAAAAAGGACTGGGGATGTAGCTCAATGGTAAGGCACCCCTGAGTTTAACATCCAGTATCAAACGGAAACAAAAACAACCATTAAACTTGAAATAATGGGTCACAAAATCAACCGAAGATCAAAACTGAGTAATATCCTGAAAAGCCTTATTAAATTGGCTGTCTTATCTTCCCTTCATGGGTCTTACAGAGGCTGATAAAAACATTAAATTAATTATCAAGAAAATGGGGAAAACCAGAAGAGAGAATGTAGATATACCAGTAGGGTGAAAATGCTTAGATGGTTATTAAGAAATGAGATGCTAGTCTGGAGGTGTAGCTCAGCAGCAGCACACTTGCCTAATATGCACAAGGCTCTGAATTCAATCCCCAGCACTGCAATAAAGAAATAATTATTTAAAATTAGAAAAAAATAAATGGGGTGAATAAACAGACTCAATAAGGTTGGAACAAAGGGATTCCAGAGTCAGTCTAAGAGAAAAGAGGCTTCCTGCATGTCATGAGTATCTTTTCTTCACATGTTTCTGAGTAAGCCATTTCTACTTTATTATGACACTATTCTGGACACCATCCTCTATTAGAGTGTGAGAATTTTGGGTTTTGATATTTTGTCTCCTTCAGCCATTAGGGATAATTTAAATTAATATCTGATAGCAAGCTGGTACTACTGTTACCAGAGTCCCCATTTTAGTTAGTTTTTTTTCCCCACTGTGACAAAAAGACCTGATAAGAAAAACAGAGAGAAGGAAAAGTTCGTTTGGGGCTCACAATTTCAGAGGTCTTAGTCTATAGAAAACTGAGTTCATTACTCTGGGCCCAAGATGAGACAGAACAGAGGAGGAAAGTAGTTCAGGATAAGACAATCAGGAAGTAGAGAGAGCTCTACTCATGAGGGACAAAATATAAACCTCAGAGACATGCCCCCAGTGACCTGTCTCCTCTAGCCACACTCACCTGCCTATAGTTACATATTTAATCCATACAGTTGATTAATGTTATTGATTAGGTTAGACTTCTCGTAACCTAATTATTTTACCTCTGAATATCTTTGCATTGTTTTTGGAAGACACCTTATATCTGAACTGTAACAATCCTAGAACAAAATCCCTGGCTCTAGTGGTCCCAGCAGATCAGTCTTGCCCACACACTCCAGTTTGCTAATCAAAGATAACCAGTGGTAAAGTTTTAATCAGTGTGGCCACACCAGGAAGAACAGATGGCAATACAGTGACAAAGATCTATCTTCAAGGGGCTCACAGAAACAGGTTTCATAGAAAATGAAAACAAAGGCAAGGTCTGGGGGTTTGTATGGCTGGGAGGTTTACTTGGACTGGCAGAGTAACTAATTCTGATCAGACTGTAGTCTGATTGATCAATATCTCAGGACTAAACCTCTGGGAAGGTCATCATCACTCAAGGGGGCAATTCAGTTTCCATTGTAAGTTGATTGCTACTGCTATAGGAGCTAGCCTCAGTTCTGTCTTAGAGGAACAATCTCATCATGGGGAGATCTGTTCTGTGAGGATAACTGCTGTAGGGTAGTTTTGGTTCAATATACTTATCAATCAGACCTGTGATTGCTTGGATTCTAGTTAACTGCAGTTAACTTGGAGTTGATTAGGTCAGTGATGGTCACCTCCTTCTCTCAGTTGGAAATTATCTAGTCCAACATCTAAGTATTCATTGTTGGGAGGTACTCACAAGTTTTGTCGCGAGCTTCAGTCTAGGATTGTGCTATGGTTTTAGTGTCCCTTTCAAAAACTCATGTTGAAATTTGCTACTTTGATGGTATTAAAAGGCGGGACCTTTAAGATGTGATTAGGTCACGAGGACAGATTTCTTCATGAGTAAGATTAATGCTCTTATCTCACGTGAGTTCCTGATGAGTTCAGCCTGATTTCATGTCTCTGTTCTCCCTGTCTCTGTGCACAGTTTCTCATCATGTGATACTTTTCACCAAGCAGGAATAGCAAGAAGACTGCCTCTGGATAGGGCCTTTCATATTGCACTTTCTAGCCTCCAAAATTGTGAGGGGGAAAACACACAAATGCACACACACACACACACACACACACACACACATTTATAAATTACTCAATCTGTAATATTCTGTTATAATAGCAAAAAATTGGACTAAGATAATTCTTTCTGTGATTTATGCCTGCTTCAGGAGAACAGAGCAAGAGGTAGGTGTTGGTGATCTTCTTGCTTCTACTGTTTTCTCAAATGCCATGGTACTATAGAGAACCATGATCTGAACCCCATTACATTAGCACTGATAGCCTGTCTCAAAATAAAACATAAATAGGTCTAGGAATGTGGCTCAGTGGTTAAATGCCTCCCAGATTTAATCCCTGATACAAGAAACAAGCAAACAAACACAAACAAAACAATTAAAAAACCCCAAACAACAACAACAAACAAAAACAAAACCAAGAAAGAACCCAAAAACACACAACCAAAAAGCAAAAATGAAACAAACAAAGTAATTAGCATTGATGCCTGAAATCCAGAACACCGCAGTGTGCTTAGGCAAATGTTCCTTCCAAAGGTGGAAAAAATGTGGATATAAGTGGAGAGAAGAATAGTAACTTAAAGTAAAAGAATGAATAAATGTGTTGTGTAATGAGGGAAATCCAATATTATATCAACACTTGGACAGAAACTTAGAGCAAGCAATGATATTGTCTCTCAGCACAATTATATCTGATGCCTGAAAGTATAACAGTGGCTGTTCCCTTGGGAGTTGTCATGGGCATTTACTTTAACTTCTGTTTCCTTTTCCCTTTTACAAAATTACTTCCTTTCCCTGTGCCTTGTGCAAGGGTCATGTTCCCTCCCTATGCCTAGTATTCTGAATTCTAAAGAAAAGCCCTACCTAAATGGTTAAGATGTTAACTGCTAAATAATTTTTCTGTATCTTTACAGAACCCAGAACATCTGCTGACCTTCAGATAACATCAGAATGTGTAATGCCCATACTTGCGCTCTGTGTGTTTGTGTGTGTTATTCCTGGGGATAGGATCCAGGGCCTCAGTCATGCTAGGCAAGTACTCTACCACTGAGCTACATCTCCACTCCCCCACTTTGTTCTTCTAATCCTGTGTATCAGCTAATACAAAGGATATAAATTAATGTGAGGTTTAACTTGCAGAAAAAGTAATATACCTGTATAAAGAGTAACAGAAACAAGCCCTAGGAGGTTGAGGTTCCTAGTGGATGTCTTGACCAGAGAAGAAGGGAAAAAGAGACATAAACCCTGGAGGACAGCTGAAGAACCCACTCAGTGCATAGTCTTCCTGCCCATTGCTCCCTGCACTTCCTGTCACTTCAAAAGAGCTTTATGGGGCAGGGGTCATAGCTCAGTGCTAGTTGCTTACATAGCACGTGTGAGGCACTGGGTTTGATTCTAAGCATGGCACATTAATAAAATAAAGGTTCACTGGCAGCTTAAAAAAAAAAAAAAAAAGAACTTTACACCATCAGGATGGAGTTTTGAGGATCATAATGCCTCTATCTTCCAGGGTTCTGGCCTTTGAATAAACCTGACTCCTTTCCATCATTCACATCTGCTAAATATTGGCTTTTGAGCAGTGAGCAGCCCTAACCTGAGTCTGGTAACAAAAAGGTGAAGCCATATATTTCTAAGACCTTTCCTGCTTAGGAAACTGACAAGATCAAACTGAAGCCTGTAACTTGAGTAGCTTCCCCTTGGGAGACATTTTCCTATGATGGGATAGTGGACTGACTGGTTATTAATGATTGAATAGGACTCAAAATATGTGCTATTATCTTTTGACTTTTGTGATCCTTTTACTGTAAGGGGTATGTGGTCAAAGACCAGGCACTTGCCTGTGGTATAATAAGTAAATATTTGATCTTTGTTCCTGGTTCCTGAGACAGAGCTTCAAAAATCCTTGGAATTCATAGGATTTTGTAAGCTACTGCCTGATCCACAGGAGAGGGAATGTCTCTAAGTTGTTCAGGATGGGGAACCAATCATGTGACTAGAGAATTGGAACTTTCAGCTCTACCATCACTGTCTCCACCCCACTTCTAGGGGAGGTAGGGAGGCTAGGGATTGAGTTCAGTCAATCAAAATGGGCCACAATGTAATTAATTTTGCCCATGTAATGAGAATTCCATGAAAAACTCTTAAACTGTTGGTGTGCTTACAGTTTTTCCCCTAGAGAAGTAAATAAATAAGAAATGAGGTATATAGTCTTATTCTACATTTGGAATTTCTGTGAAAGCTAGTAGTTATTTTATATGTATAAGAGAAAAGAGTTTATGTCCACTGGAAAAATAAAGCTAAATTGTCAAATAACCCTAGAATAAAAAAAAGCCTATCAAGAGAAGAGCAATATTTTAGTTCCCTTATTAAACTCATGTGAATTATAAATTTGATTGCTTCAGAGGGATGTGCTTACATAAGTTGGAATCCAATGATATCTGTATCTATTAAACATTTGTGGAATTTTAAATAGATGGACTAATGAAAACTCAAATCATTTCAAGAAAAAACTGTAGTTTTACTCTATTTACATTTTCAGATATAGACTTTTTCTCATAAAAAGAATTGTAAGAGGAATACAGAAAGCAATGATTTTACTTATAACAGATCAAATTTTGAGCAAGTATAATTTTTTAATATATTAAGTTTTGATAATAGTAATAATTAGTAATAAAAAATATCATAAAGAAAAACATAAGTCATCTTCATTAATGATAAAGTTTCTTCAAGATGAATGGCATGAATAATGGCCATGGACCTGACCAACTCAGGTGTCCCGCAGGAGAACCCCCTGTGTAGAGGCATAGTTGGCTGAGGACCTCTACCTGCTGCATCTATGAATGCTGTAGCCACTAGCTCCCTGTAACAGCCAGGAGTTGAGCATGGTGCTAGTATTAATGTGAACCCATTCTTAGGAGATTGCTTTAACAAGGGACTGTGGCTCAAGGACTCCCCACCAATCAGGATGCAGCATTCTTAGCTTGCAAGGCAGTCTGAGACTCCTGTCCAACACTTCCTCTTCCCTTTCTCTTTCCCAGCTGTCAGACATGCATGACTTTCTGAAGCTTCTTCATGTTTTATCCTGCTCTTCATAGATGTCTCTTGCACATTGAATTCCATCTTTGGGACTGCTTCTCAGATGATCCAGACTGATACTGAGTATTTGCTGTTTCTTATCACATAGGAAGGAGTTTCAGAACCATAATTTCAAATGTGCCAATTTTAAAAAATTTTCCAAATATAAACATACTAAATGTATAATATGATGAGTTTTAGCTTATTTTTGTAGAAATATATCTTTCTAAAAGTGTAACAGTATTATTTTTTGAGAAGTAATCTTATCAACAATTTTGCTTTCTTTGTTGTATTTTTCTATGTATGAAAAAAGAATAAATAATAAGGTTAAAAAGTCTGAGGTTTGTGGTTGTGGCTAGAGCACTTGCCTAGCATGTGTGAGGCCCTGGGTTTGAGTCTCAGCACCACATATAAGTTAATAAAATAAAGGTTCATTTACAACTAAAATAAATATATATATTTTTAAAAAGTCTGTGGTATGATCATTCCTAAGGTTATAGACACAAAGATGACTCTCTGAAATTCCAGGGAAATTTTTAGATGTATCATTATGATGGCATTCCTATTTGTTATTATTTTATTTCATCTATTCAATAAATTCAAGGTAAATTGCACGTTTGTGATATACTCACTGAGGATGCACCTCTGCTTAGTGACCTGCAGGGGGCACTGTGATAGTAGCTGCGAAAGAAAAGGTCTTTGGATGGAGGCTGTAAAGATTATTATGTAAAATCAGTTAATAGACCGGAATCTGCTATAATGTACCAAAAAAAGCCTGCTTTGAAAAATCCATTGTGACTGAGTAAAAATGCCTACAAATTATGTAGCTTATCCTGAATAAGTATCACTGGCTTAAAAAAAATATAGCCTTGTACATCCACAAATATAAGAAGAATAGAACTCAGGCAAATAAGATAAAATAAATGCAGAAGTAGAGGTGCTGACTAGTGCTTTAAGAATCATTACAAACAAGGTTAATAAACTAATTTCAACTCTAACAGAGTACTGCTTTAGATCAATTCCAAGAGAAAGGGTGTTAGTTTAGTGGTGTTAGTTCAGCTAACCCATTTGGATCCAGAATTCTGAGAGCTATTAGTGTGATCTGAGCCAGTATTAATGACTGTAGGTAAAGGTGTTTCAACAACCTTTACCTATGAATTTCTATAGCTTCAATGAATAATTTAAGCTATGTTAAATAATAAGAAAAATCATTAGCCTGGGTTAACTAAAAAAAGACTGCATATTCCAATCTTATCCACCAAATCACTTTTGGCAATTCACTGACTCTCTTTTTAGGAACAGCAACCTGTGCAATTGCATGATACCATCTTTGAGAAGGGCTCCATACTTTAATTCTCTGCTGCCCTTTCTTGAAATTCTTAGTAATTTTGAATAGAAGTTTTATATTTTCAGTCTGCTGTAGGGGCTGCAAGTTACACAGCTGGTTCTGTCTTTTTTGAGCATTTCCTTATTTGATACAAATGGGCTGTATCAGAACTGTAAGGAAGCTTGTGTTGTCAAACCAATCTCAATGTCATGTCAAGGTCTGCCTGGGACACTGTTAGGAAGGATTGTGAGGTCTTATCTGGGAAAGTGAGAAAGTGTTTTGGCTAATTAGCATGTCAGCTGTAAACTGGAGAGAGGATCCTCATGGGACACATGTGCCATCTCTGAACCACATGACCTCTAAAGCCCTTGTAGTCTGAAATTCTATATGATTGTTTAGCAAAGATCACAATAATTTTGAGAAAATGGGAAATTTTGCTCCAATATTATAAGGAAGTGATATAGAGAATTCCTAATTGAATATACATCATGGCTGTCACACAGGTGAGGATGTAGAATATAGTACAATATAGAAATAGAGTTAGAAAATACCTTAACTGTGAAATCACAAAATATTTTTATTTCATTTCCTCTTCCTATAAAGGACACAATTCATGCTATGTTAGGGTTCATCCTAGTATCCTCATTTGATCTACATTACCTCTTGAAAGGCTCTATCTCCAAATACAGTCACATTTTGAGATACTAGGGGTTAGTATTTCAACATAAGAGTTTGAAAGACATAATTCGGCTCATAGAATTTACTTGAAGTTACCCAAACATCCAGAATGTTTGCTTCTGATGGTATCAAAACTCAAGTGGTAAGCCAGGCATAGTGGCACTGGCCTCTAGTTCCAGCTACTCAGGAGGTTGGGGCAGGAGTATTGCTTGAGCCCAGGAGTTCAAGGCCAGCCTGGACAACGTAGATCCTAGTTTGAAAAGAAAAACAAAACAAACAACTACAATAAAACCCAAAATTTAAATATTCAGTTCCAGGCTGGGATTTAAAAAGCATAATTGAGAACTTTCCTCAGAACTGCTTATACATGTATATGTATTCTTTTGATTTACATTTACTATTACTATGAAATATTTTTTCATCTTATTTTATGTTTTTATTTTAAATATGTTTTTGCTATCTCCTTTGTTTCAGATTTTTCTCTTTTTAGTTACTTAAGCAAAGCTTGAATTAATTCTTGTAAAGTATTGAAGCAAATCATTTAAATATGTAGAATACAATGTAAAAATTCCTTCCTCACTCTTCCTGGCTCCCACTCCTCTTACATTGTTAGTGGTTTGATATATGCCTTCTGGCTCCTTTCCTATGCATATATAATAAAAATCATTAATAAATGTATCATGAAATAATACAGGTAAATGCTTCTTAGTAGGCAGTATATCAGTCTCATAAGGAAACACATAAATGGGTTTTGTTTTTGCACAGATGTATATCATAAATGAGAGTAAATACCTTTGGTGATGGCCACAGTTGATGGGCCCTGCCAGAGACTAATTAGACATACTTGAAACAGCCTCCAGGTCAAGTCTGAAATCAGCATCTCCTAAAGGACATGCTATTTCTTTGAAATTTTGTCGCATTATGTCTAATTTTATGTTTAGCACAGTCACCCACCTAGAAAACGTCTTTCTTTTGGTTAAGTTGCAATGAGATTTTATTTTTATACCTATCTACATCATTGTCATAATAATTTAGATGAATATATAATCTTATAAAGATATTTCAATTCATTCATGTTGAATTAAAAAGTTTGTTTACAGACATTTGCTGGTATAGATGTGGGAATTAGAGTGTGTGTCAAAAGGTATGAATATTAGTAATCATAAAATCCTTTTTAAGTGTTGCAATAAAATATGAGATTAAATGATACCACTAAAAGTTTTTCCAAAGGCAGAAAGCACATTTTTTTCTTTTACTCTGAGTAAATGCAATTTAACAAGAAATTATTTTAGTTTTCTAAACTTTCCTTGCATTTAAAAATAAATGAGGGATTTAGGAAGTAAGGCTAGCTTCAAAACTCCTCATGGGGTGAGGATGTTCTAAGCAAACAGAAACTAACAGATTCTAAAATACAAGCATTTACAAATAAGAAAAGGAAAATGAATTTTCTTTATACAAAGTAAAAATAATACTTTGATTTTGAGCAGGGGGGCATAAAAAAATAAATAAAATAAATGAGGGTTAGCTAGGTTTGGTGGCACACTCTTGTAATTAATGCCAGCTCAGGAGGCTGAGGCAGGAGATTGCAAGTTCAAGGCCAGCCTCTGCAACTTGGTAAGGCCCTAAGCAACTTGGTAAGGCCCTAAGCAACTTAGTGAGACCCTGTCTCAAAAATGAAAAATAAAAAGGTCTGGGGTGTAGTACAGTGATTAAGCACTCCTGGGTTCAATCTCCAATACCAAAAATAAATGAGTAAATAAAGCTTTGGTATAAGAAATTTTATGATGAGCATTGCTTTTTTTAATTTGTAGGATTTTAACAAACAAAATTCATTTTTTTCCCACTTAAATTTTTTTGGGGAAGCACTGGAGATAAAACCCTAGGGGCACTTTACCACTAAGCTACATCCGTGGTCTTTTCTTTCTTTCTTTCTTTTTTTTTTTTTTTTGAGACAGGGTTTCACTAAGTTGCTGAGGGTCTAGCTAAAGTTTCTGAGGCTGGCCTTGAACTTGTAATCCTCCTCTCTCATCCTCCCTAGTTTCTGGGATTATAGGCATGCACCACTGTGTCGGGTCCCACTTAACATTTATTGAATTTTGTCATCCTATTAAGTTAAGAAAGAGGAAAACTATTCTCTTTGTGTTTCTAAATTTATTTTAGTAAGAGTAGACTTACTAAACATTTCCTTTGAATGCTGATGTCAAATAATATAAGAGTTATTATAAGGGGATCTTAGATGTCATTTGGTCCATTTTTCTCATTTTACTGATGCAGAACTAAAGCCCATATCAATTAATTAAGTGATCAGAAATTGTAAATTTGGAGCAGAACAGAACTATAACTCTGGAGTCCTGACTTCCAGTGCTGTACCCTTTCCATGAGACCAAAGGAATAAAGAGGTGATTGACAGAGAAGCAGCAACCTCATATGTAAGGCCATTAGGCTTTGGGAAATCCTTTGAGATCCTAGGAAGGCTGGTCAGAGCATGGACCCAACAAGGGGGATAGATAAGCTTTCTAGTGCAGGGATTGGGGTGCACCTCAGTGGTAGAGTAATTCTCTGCCATGTTCAGGCCCTGGGTCTAATCCCCAGCACCACTAACAAATAAAAAAATACCTCAAGTGCCATCCCTGGGTAGCTAAGCAGGTGTTGACTCATCAGGCTTTCTAAGAACTATACTCTTATATTAGTGACAATAGTTTATTTCAATTCTTTTTTTTTTTTTTTTTTTAAAGAGAGAGTGAGAGAGAGAGGGGGACAGAGAGAGAGAGAGAGAGAATTTTAACATTTATTTATTTTTTCTTAGTTCTTGGCAGACACAACATCTTTGTTGGTATGTGGTGCTGCTGAGGATCGAACCCGGGCCGCACGCATGCTAGGCGAGCGCGCTACCGCTTGAGCCACATCCCCAGCCCCTTTTTTTTTTTTTTTTTTTTTTTTTAAATTTATTTATTTATTTTTTTAGTTCTCGGCGGACACAACATCTTTGTTGATATGTGGTGCTGAGGATCGAACCAGGGCCGCACGCATGCCAGGCGAGCGCGCTACCGCTTGAGCCACATCCCCAGCCCTCAATTCTTCACTTACAAATGACCTTTGACTTCTGATTTAATCAGTTCTTGGAAGTCAAGGTATAAAAGAAAAAGCAGTTAAAGATATCAATTAAAGCAGTGAAAACAGACTTTATTCAGTAACAACTGATGGTAGGGAGAAAGAACTAAGTTCCATTCCCATTTGTTCAGAATTGACCTACATGCTGTCATTGTCTGGAAATTTTTAACAGGTTTACTTACAATTGTTAGAAAGTTAACTGGCCAAAACTTGTTTACCAAAACCTGGTGACCTGCATTATAGCTTTCTGTCCTTGCATTTCCATAAACTTACACATAAACCTGGAGAAAGTTTATCAATACCTGGTTCTGCCCTACAATTTTTCCATTCATAATAATTGTGTGCTAAATTATGTCCCCCCAAATTCTATTGAAATCCTAATTCCTAGTAGCTCAGAATGTAACCATATTTAGAGGTATCTTTAAGGATACCTCTTTAAACAGGTAATTGAGTTAAAATGAGTTCATGTGCATGGGTCCTAATTCAATCTGACTGATGTCCTTATAAGGAGAAAAAATTAGAACACACAGACATGCATGCAGACACAGGGAGAAGTCAGGCATCTACCAGCAAAGGAGAGAAGCCTCAGCAGAAACCAACCCTGCCAATACCTGTATCTTAGAGTTCCAAAATCTGAGGAAATTAATTTCTGTTGCTTAAGCCACCCAGTCTAATAAAAATATCACGTCTATCTCAAATATTGAATGCTCAGAACAACCAGTAACAGGACGGAGAGGTGTTTTATGGCATTGTTTTGCTTGGGATAAAATGTTTCTCATCACAGTGGTTCTTAAGCTCCTTCTCTAAATATGCGGATGGATATCTTTCGGCATAATCATTACATGTGGATGTCATAATAGTAACTTCAAATGATGCAGCAAAATAGGATTCACTTGCCACCCGCTGTTTAAAGAAAAACTTTACACAAATTAAATTTAACAGGGTTTAATTGAGTAAAGATAGATTCCCAAATTGGGCAGCCCTCAGAACCAGAGCAGAAAGACTCCTACTTGCAATGTGCTCTGAAAAGTATTTATGGATGGAAAAAGGGAAATGATGTAAAGAAAATGGAAGTGAGACACAGAGAATGCTAGATTTTTCCAGCCTGGCATTTGCCTTATTTGAACATGATTTGAACAGTTGGCTGCTTACTATTGGCAAGCTCAGCTGCTGTGATTGGCTGAAACTCAGCTATCCATTCAAAGGGCAGAAAAGAAAGTTAGGATGCAGTTCTTTACATGAAGACTCAAATATGTGAGTGCAGTGGCCCTCTCAGACCAATTTAATTTGATTTAACACTGCAAAGCACCAATAGCTGTGCATTGAAATTTCAAAGATCTATGTTCGAGTCCTACCCAATTTCTCATACCTGATGCTGGAGGAGGCATTTGGAGGAGTTCAGTGGACTCCCGACAATGTCTGATTTCAAGGAGTGTCATAATACCCATGTAATGATAATCTTTCCTCACCTTCTGGTTGATTTGCAGGCAATTTACTTGGAAGGACTCATGGTTATAAAAGTTCTTCCTTTCCTCTTTCACAGCTTTTTGGCTAGAGTTCAGAGAGCTGGAGGAGGTCCTAATGCTAGTGAGACATGGCTGCAGTGACTATACACACAAATGAGAGATGACATTGGCTACTAGAAAATTTTATTTGAAAACAAATCACTATCTTCACAAAGTTGTGATAGTTATTTACATTTATATTGGACAATTAAGAGATATGAAAATACTGATAAATAGAAAATTCAAAATAAAAAAAAATAAAACAAAGACATAACAATTTAAGTGAGTAGGTCAAATTTGAAATAGCCCACTCTTATGCAAATAGAGGGGATGATGAAAATAACAAACTTTTGATAGCCTATTAAAGAGACAAAGAGAAAAAATATAAATATATATATACATATACATATATATACACATATATATTTATATATATATACACATATACATATATATATATATATTTTTATATATTTGTATATATATATATATATATTGCCAAGGTCTCAGCTTGGCACCAGAATCACGAGCCACCACACACCTTTGTAGGTTCAAACAGCAATTCTTTATTCCCGCTCTCACACCGCCTCCACGCAGGTACAGGCGCAATCCCAATCTCCTGCACAATTCAAGTCCTAAATACTTTCTCTCCAGGAGAACTCAGCGGGAACTCAGGCAGCAGGCACGCCCTACTCCTAGCAGGAATAATCTTCAACCTCCAACTTCCCTAAAACTCCTATTGTCACGCCCTAAACCCAAGGACAGGGATACTTCCTGCAAGATACACCCTAATCCTGGATCCACCCTGGTGATTGAGCAGGGTCACCTTTCTCAAACACACAAGCAAGGTCGCAGCAAATTTCCAAGGCAAGTCCATTTAACATGGGGTACGCTGGCAAGGATTTCGATGCGTCATTCCTACTTGGTAATGGCCCTCAGCAATATATATATATATATATATATATATATATATATATATATAGAGAGAGAGAGAGAGAGAGAGAGAGAGAGAGAGAGAGAGAGAGAGAGAGTTGTTTGCAAACATGGTAACCGACAATTTACTTCACACTATGTATTTATGCAGTTCTCCCATCAACAAATAGAGTATATTAGCTCTTACTTTGAAAATTGCTTGAACTTTTGGTTTCTTTCAGTCAATAAAATCATCATAAATGATTCAGTGCATTTCATACTATGTTAGTCCATTTTTCATTATGGTAACAAAGTACCTGAGATATGCTACTTAATAAAGAAAAGTTGTTTATTTTGGTTCTGGAGGTATCAGGTCTAGGGGTTATATCTGTTGATGTCTTACTTCCTGGCAGGGTCCTCAAATGGTACAGGACAACACAGGACAAGAGCCAGCTAGTGCATATGTACATGTGTATATGTCTGGTCTCTCTCTCTCTCTCTCTCTTCTTGTAAAGTCATCATGATTCAATTGTGGGTACTCCATTCTAAAGGCCTTGTTTAATCCTAATCAATTCCCAAAGGTCTTACCTCTAAGCACCATGGTCAGATTAAGTTTTCATTTCTTAATACCTCCCAATGGGGATTAGATTTCAACACGTGTAGTTTTGGGAGACATTTAGACTTTATCCAAACCATAGCATATACCTAAGCTTTAAGCCTCCTGACAGCCCCACTTTCCCCATCTTGGGAGTCAGGTACCATTCAGGCTTGACCACTCAATGATGAGAAGACACGAGGAGGATGAACTCATCTGGGATGTTTCAGCTGCAGGTATACTTCTGACTGAACACAGCATCACTTCAGATACAATTCCTGCAGCAGAAGAACCATCCAACTGAGCTCAGTTAAGAAACAGACAGTACCATGAGAAATAACAAATCATTTTAATTTAAACCACTAAATTTTAATGTGATTTTTTAAACTAAGCAAGTAATAACTAAAATTTCTTATTTAAATGTTTACATATTAATATTATTTGACTGTCTCATTTAAAAATCAATTGAAATTGCACCAGAGTTAAGAAATGAGACCTCAGAAATGGATTGATGTCCTAACTATGAGAGTGTGTTTGCTATAAAAGTGAGTTGGGAGCCAAATGCAATGGTGAATGCCTGTATTCCCAGCAGCTCAGGAGGCTGAGGCAGGAGGATTGTGAGTTCAAAGTCAGCCTTGGCAACTTAGTGAGGCCGTAAGTGACTACGGAAAACCCTATCTCTAAATAAAATATTAAAAAGGGCTGGGGATGAGGCTTAGTGGTTAAGCCCTGGTACCTAAAAAACAAACCAAACAAACAAAAAAGTAACTTGGGTCCTCTCTTGATGACTGTGTCATGCATGCTCACCTGCCCTTTTGCCATGCCAGAGGTAGCATGGTAGTCCTCACCAAGTGCCAGCACCATGCTCTTGGACTTTAGAGCATGAACCAGCCTTTAGAACCATGAACCAAATTAATTCTTTTGTTTAAAAATTAGTCTGTGACATTCTGTTATAGCAGCAGAAAATGGACTAAAACACATATTTTTAAATGAAAAACAAACTTAAGAATATTTTATTTATTTTGGTCAAATGGGGGATTGAACTCAGGACCTCATACATAGTAAGTAAGCAAATGCTCTAACACTGAACTACATCCCCATCGTTTTTGTTTGTTTGTTTGTTTTTGGCACAGAGGATTGAAACCAGGGTGCTTTTACCTCTGAGCCACATCCCAGCCCCTTTTCATTTATTTAAATTATTTTGAGACAAGGTTGTTGCCGAGGTTGGCCTTCAACTAAGGATCCTTCCGCTCTACCTCCTGGTGGCATGTGCCACCATGTTGACTGTATATGTTTTTCTTTGCTTTTATATTTGCCCTGAAGAGAAAATTTCAGGGAAATAACATCATAAGAAATTTAATTAATTTGTTTTCTTTATTCTACAAGTAATGTTTCCATTTCATTTCTTGGCATGATTTACAGAGGAAGATAATGCGTTAAATACTCTCATTTTGTTATTATGCAAATGTTCTTTTTTTGTAAATCTTTGACTGCAGCATGAAATTTAATTATATCTCTATATGTGACTTTTATTCTGCTACCATACAAAAGCAAAAAAATGTATATTTTTTCAGTTCTGGGGATTGAACCCAGGGCCTTGGACATGCTAGGCAAATGCTCTATCACTGAGCTATACCCCTGGCCTTACAAAAGCAAATTTAAAAATAGACTTTAAAAATTGAGCTCAAATCTTTGTGGTTTATTATTGTTTTTGCTCTTATTGTTATTAGCACAATTTTTTTTAAAGAGAGAGTGAGAGAGAAGAGAGAGAGAGAGAGAGAGAATTTTTAATATTTATTTTTTAGTTCTCGGCAGACACAACATCTTTGTTGGTATGTGGTGCTGAGGATCGAACCCGGGTTGCACGCATGCCAGGCGAGCCCGCTACCGCTTGAGCCACATCCCCAGCCCCTCTTATTGTTATTATTATTGTTATTTTGCAGTACTGGGAATTGAACTCAGGGCTTTACATATGCTAGTCATATGTACCACTGAGCTACATCCCAAGCCCTTTGTGATGTTTTTAAAAAATGTTTTAACTTCCTACTTTTATGTATAAGACTACAAAAACCTCTATCTAAATAATGATAAAGCAGTTCCAAGAATAGATCTTTCTTTAGAGTTCAGAGCTACAGGCAGAGGGCCCCCTGGAGGACATGAAGGTTTAAATGGCTCCTAAATTAAATGACTTTCCCTTTTAATGGTAGTGCTAGAGCTGGAGTTCTGGCTCCTTCTCAATCCAGCTACTCTTCCATACTATTGAAGCAATCTAATTTATACAAAATAATCCCCCAAGCTAATAGGGTTTTTTGTATATCTCTAGAAAACTTGGTTAAAAATACAATGAAGAAAGCAGAATTAAAAATGATTAATGATTTCACAAAGAATTTATGAGAGTAGCTGAAAATACATATGCCACAACTGTTATCTTAATCCATAGGACTGTGATAATATTTTGGGACACATGGCTTCCACAAGGAGAAAGCTATAGAGCATGGCTCACAGCCTGGCAATTGATACAATTTTGTTGAAGATTTACAGATATGGAAAGCAGAGAGTAATGTAGAACTACAAAGGCCTAACTGGCCCCAAACCAACACTGCTAGAACTCAAGTCTTAGTCCCCTTATTGTGATGTGTACTTCAAAAAAGTAAAACCCTCAGAGTCGAAGCCTAATGACAGAAGACAAGACATGAAAGATTTTCCTTCCTCCTTGTAATGAAAGGCAATCTTCCCTTTCCTTATTTCCTGTTCCAGTATCTGTCTTATCTCAGGGTGACTGATAGGAGAACATACACATTTTTAAGAGAAAATCTGCATACATCTCTTACATAGGGGGTGTAGTCTTGCTTTCCACAAAGCCTTTAGACCAATGGCTTCAAAACCCATAGAACATTTTTCTTAAATCATTGGCACTCTTGAATAAGGTAATAGCATTTGATACCCATTTAAAATAAATTAATAACAAGCTTATACCCCAACTAAAAATAATGTACAAGTGAATGTTGATTTTGTGTAAGCAGCTGAGGAAGAATAGTGGGATTAAGAAGTTGTATAAATAGGAATTGGAAAATTGAGTTTTAGTAGACCAGTGATTCATCTCCTTACAGAAGGATATTATGAGACTTGAACAGCATGAAATCATTTAGGCATTCCCAGGCGGTGAATGTGCCTGAAGGATAGAGCCTGAGACTATGAATTTAAAATAGAAAATAAATCAGAATTTCTAGATTTCTAAAAATCTGCCTCTTTACCAAAACTCATTTTCTTCATCCATAATAGAAATATGTCCAGTGGTATATTAGTGGACAAGCTTTTAAGGTTGTGTATGTGCTTTAATATTCTGTCATTCAGTTGGACCTTCCACGATTTTTTCTTAAGGGGGTATAGTTTACTCCAGTAATGTATTTATTTTCACTCTAATTTCATGCTACTTATCTAGGTCTTTAATTTATATTTGTTCATTGTTTTATTTATTATTTTTTTTGAGAGAGAGAGAGAGAGAGAGAATTTTAATATTTATTTTTTAGTTTTCGGTGGACACAACATCTTTGTTTGTATTTGGTGCTGAGGATCGAACCCGGGCCGCATGCATGCCAGGCGAGCTCAATACCTCTTGAGTCACATTCCCAGCCCTATTATTATTATTTTTGATACCAAGGATTGAACCCAGGGGCACTCAACCACTGAGACACATTTCCAGCCTTTTTTTATATTTTATTTAGAAACAGGGTCTCACTGAATTGCTTAAGGCCTTGCTAAGTTGCTAAGGCTGACTATAAACTTGTGACCTTCTTGCCTCATCTTCCTGAGCTGCTGGGGTTACAGGTGTACACCACCACACCTGGCCTCATTGTTTTATTTTTATTTTATTTATTTATTTTGTGGTGTTGGGGAATCCAACTTGGGTCCTCCCACACATTAGGCAAACCCTCTTCCACTCAACTATATCCCCAACCCCATTCATTGTTTTCACTGAGGTGAATTGCTGTTATGGTTTAGATATTAGGTGTCCCCCAAAACTTATGTGTAAGAAATACAAGAATGTTTAGCCAGATGAGGTGGCACACACCTATAATCCCAGTAGCTTTGGGGGCTAAGACAGGAGGATTGCAAGTTCAAAGTCAGCCTCAGCAAAAAGTAAGGCATTAAGCAACTCAGTGAGACCCCGTCTCTAAATAAAATACAAAAAAATAGGGCTGGGAATGTGGTTCAGTTGTCAAGTGTCCCTGAGTTAAATTCCCAGTATCCCCCCCCCCAAAAAAAAAAGAAGAAGAGGGAAAAAAAAAGGAAATACCAGAATGTTTAAAGAAGAAATGATTGGATTATGAGAGCTTTAACTTAATCGGTGCCTTAACCTATTGATATGGGTTAATCGAATGGTAACTATAGACAGGTGGGAAGTAGTTGGAGGAGATGGGTCACTAGAGGTGTGTCTTTAGGGTTTATATATTTTTAAAAATTCTTTTCTAGTTGTAGACAGACACAATACCTTTATTTTATTTATTTGTTTTTATGTGGTGCTGAGGCTTGAATCCAGTGCCTCACACGTGCAAGACAAATGCTCTACCAACTGAGCTACAACCCCAGCCCTAGGGTTTATTTTTTGTCCCTGGTGAGCAGAGCTTTTTCTGCTTCCTGATTGCCATGCCCTGAGCTGATTTTCTTCTCCACATCCTTCCTCTATGATGTTTTGACTTATTTTGGGCACAGAGCAGTGTAGTCAGCTGTTTATAGACTGAGACCTCTAAAACTGTGAACCCCAAATAAAATTTTCCACTTGTAAAATTGTTCTTGTCTGGTCTTTTAGTCACATTGGTGGAAAAGCTGACTAAAACAATTGCTCTTCAAAGGATTTTGTGAGGGAATTATTATTATTATTATTATTATTATTAGTAGTAGTAGTAGTAGTAGTAGTAGTAGTAGTAGTAGTAGTAGTATTTGTAGCATGAAAATTGTGATTGCCTGGCAGGAATCAAGATGGGAAGTGGGGAACTACTGTGTATGTTGTGTTTGTGAGTTCTTTGATTTTATAAAAAGCCACTAGGTAGATTTATATTACATAAAGTCATCCGAGGAAAAAGTTGAGGCTCATAGAAGTTAAATAATTTGCCAAATACCATGCTTACCTTGGATCAGATCCTTTGTATTACACAATTTAATGTTATTAATCCAATAAGGTACTGTATATATTCTGTTTAGGGGGAAACCAAGGCTTAATGCTTTCTGTAATTCAAACTCACTGCTACTTGATTTAAGATCTAGGGCTTCACCTGAATGCACTGTGGACAAACCTGCAGACTTGGAGCTGAGATCTTAGATAAGTTGGGGACTATACAGTGTTGAGGGCCACAGCCAAGTCGGGATGACGCATGGCATTTTTGCCAGAAGTAGAGGTTGAGAGGTGATGCCAGTTGAGCCATTAAGATGATAACTTTTGAGTTCTTGCAGAGTTCCCATTGAGTTCCGGTTGAGCTCTCGCGGGGATTCCTGAAGAGTTCGCATTGGTTGGGGAAGTGCCAGAGGAGGGATTTCCGGTTGGTGGTTCCTGGAGGAGCCACGTGGCGTTTGGGAGAGTTCCCGGGGAGCGTGTGTGGAGTGTGCTGGTGGAGTTCAGAAATAAAGTTTGTTCCTGCTTGAGTGGCTCATGATTTGTGCCCAGCCAGACTGCGGCAATACAGACCACTTCCCAATTTAGAGAAGCTCCATTTGTAGCTCTCCACCTTAACACTACTCTAATGGTTGATTTTAGGTGTCAACTTCATTAAATTAAGGAATACTTAGAAACCTGTTAAGCATTGTTTGTGGTGTATTTGAGGGTATTGCCAGAGAAGATTCGCATGTGAGTCTCAGTAGACCAGGTAGGAAAGTCTGATAGGCACCATGCAATTGGAGTCAGAGGAAAGAAAAAACAAACCATAAAAAGGTGAATGTCTGCCTACCTATCTGGTAGCTGAGTGCATTCTTTCCTTCTGTCCTTGAATATTAGAACTGGAGGCTCTGGCCTTTTACATGAGGTCTTAGGCCTTTGGCCCCAGACTGAGAGTTGTACCTCCAGTTTCCTTTGTTTTGATGTCTTCAAACTTGAACTTAGCCATGCTCCTAGGGTCTCCAGTTTATAGACAAGCTGTCAGGGGACCTCTCAGCCTCCAAAATCATGTGAGCCAATTCCCCTAATAAACTCCCTTTCATATCTGTGCCCCCACCTCTCTTCCATCTCTTTGTAGAACTGTGATTAATACCAACCTCTTACTGCAAGTAAGACTTCTGCAGTGGTGGGTACAATGACTCACACTTGTAATCCCAGCTACTCAGGAGGCTGACAGGAGGATTGTAAATTTGAGGCCAGCCTGAGTAACTTAGACTATGGTTCAAAATTAAAAAAAGAAAAGGGCAATGTGGGGATGTGGCTCAAGTGGTAGCGCGCCTGCATGCGTGAGGCACTGGGTTCGACTCTCAGCACGACATAAAAATAAAATAAGGAAGTTGTGTCCATCTAAAAAACTAAAAAATAGATATTAAAAAAAGAAAGAAAAGGGCTATAGCTAAATGTAGAACACTTGCCTAGCAAACCCACGGCCCTGGGATCAATAGCATGTACAGAGAGATAGAGACACGCACACTAACTTCTGCAGTGAAAACCAAAAATTGGAGACAGGTTGCCTGAGCTGAGAGAGAAAACTAAAAATATATATGGAATGTCTTTTTGAGTCAACCATAAACTTCTGGGAAATTAGATGAATGGATCCTTTACACAATGTAGAGCAACTTACCCTTTCTTTTGAGGAGAATCCATGAATAACAAGAATATAGAAGTCTTGCCAGGAGTAGTGATACACATCCTGTAATCCCTGCACCTCAGTAGGCTAAGGAAGGAGGATCACAAGTTTGAGGCCAGTCTTAGCAACTTAGTGAGACCTTGTCTTAAAACAAAAAAATAAAAAAAAGGCTGGAAATATAGCTCAGCAGTAAGCATCCCTGGGTTCAATTTCCAATATCACACGACGCACACATACAAAAATATATATGTATGTGTGTGTGCTTGTGTGTGTGTATGTATATTGAAGTTGAACCTAATATACATATATTAGACATAAAACATAATCAGTACTAAGTTCACGATGTTTAGAGTCTAAGTTGTTGTATATGGTTGAATCATTACTAACGCTACCCTGAGACTCATTTGCTTCTATGGTAAATGAATTTCTTGACTTTATTTATACCTAGAATGTGTGTAAGCCAAGGAGACTTACTCTTGCAGAGGTGGGAGTGGGTTTATTCAAGAACTGCTTGCAAGGATTCAGAGCTTTTGTCCCAGAGCCACAGGAAGGACCCAGAGTCTTCACCTTATGTGAGAAGAGCAGGAAGAATGGGGCTGGGCTTGGCACAACCCACCCTGTATTGGATTGTTTCTACCTTACACGTGACTGCAAGACTGAATAGCCCAAAATACTCTATTTATTTTTAAAATGACTACCTCATAGTGGAAAATGGATTGGAAGGGATAGAAGTGTATTCATTTTAGGTTATTCTGTATTTATGGGCCCTCTTAGTTGATATTTTTACCATGCATTGGATCATTTTACTCTTCTTTAATCCTTAAGATTTATCATAATGTTTGGCACATAAAGAATATGCTTGCCCGGCACAGTGGCATACACTTGTAATCCCAGAGGCTTGGGAGACAGGAGAATCATGAATTCAAAGCCAGCCTCAGCATCTTTGAGGCACTAAACAACTCAGTGAGACCCTGTCTCTAAATAAAATATAAAATAGGGCTGGGGATGTGGCTCAGTTGTTGAATACCCCTGAGTACAATTCCTAGTACAAGAAAAAAAAGAATATTCTTTATACATTTGCTCACTGAAAAATTGACTTTTCCATTAGAAGGTTAGTAATATAGTCATTATATAGAATGTGAAGTAAGACATCCCTTGATCATGAGAGTTTTGGCATAAGAACATTCTCTGAGAATGAAAAAATATTTTTCCTTGCTCATCATTTCCCCCTCAGTTACTTATTCTGATTTAAGAGGATGAATAAAACTATGCACATTGAGACATTTGTAGCAATGAACTCCATAAGGGGGGAATAAAACACCTGGTAGATGTGTTGCTGAAGAGATCTGAGGTACACCCATGAGGGTGACTCCTATATACTCTCAAAGGAATGACTATAATGTGACAGGCACGAATGGAACTTGTTATCTTGATGACTATCATAACCTGCTTAAAAAAGGAAAGAAGAGAGTCCAGGAAACCAGAGAAGCCAACTTGGGTGTTGTCCACATAGCTTGGCCAGGAGAGGCACCGGAACGTGGTCATTATCCTTCAGATACCCAGCAGTGGTCCTCTTCAGGCTTCTCCTTACCTGATGTTGACCTGTATATGGGGCTTTCTCTCATTTCTTCTGATTGAGAATTTGTTTTTCTATCTCTTTGACACAGTGAAGGAAGAGGTACTATATTTTGAAGATGTTCTGGTTACTAGAAAAATACTCATACAGCACCATACACAACTCTTGGCATTCTGAGTAACAGCTCAGTCGCCTGTGAATTTGAAATATGTAATCAAACTCATTATTATGAAGCTGCAAAAACTTGACCAATACAAGGCTTTAATAGTGACACCAAGGGCTACTGTAGTCCTATGAATTGGAGGTGATTACCCTGAGATAGTACTGGACTTCTGTTTTTGGTATTATGTCTTACTTGTCAAGTTTATTGTGGGTTCATGGTTTCAGTCCATGATTGAAAGACTCCATTGCCCTGGGCCTGAGGTAAGGAGAGCATCATGCAAGAGGGACATAGTGGAGTGCTACTATGCTGCAGGTGGCCAGGAAGGTGGGGTGGGGGGATAGAAAGAGAGAGAGAGGGAGAAAGGGAATGGAGGCAAGGGCCCACAGAGATGATGAATCTTTCCAGAGTATATCCCCAGTAATCTCCTCTCCAGCCATACCCCCACCTGCATATGGTTACCGCCCAGTCAGCCATTCAAAATAGGATGGACTGATTAGGCTACAGCCCTCACAATCTAATAATTTCATCTCTGAATATTCCTGCATTAACAGGAGCTTTTGTGGAACACCTCATATCCAGATCATAACAGTGAATTACTTGCTTTTTAAGGTCTTTACTGATCGTTCCATGGGCTGAACTTTGGTGATTCCCAAGGATACCTCCTGTAGCTTCAAGTCCTTCAGGTTCAGAACCCTATCACCCTCCTTCTGGAAAGCTCAAACCAGAGAATTTTAAGATCCCAAAGAAGATATTTACATATTATAATTTAAGAAACACTGAATTTAAAGTAGATTATCACTACTTATTGTCACTTAAGTTCTTTGTGCAAATGTGGGAATGCATAGCTGTAAGTGGTTATCCATGTAGCAGGTGCTAACAGAAAACTCTCACAGGGGACTTATGGACCTGTGAGTGTCTACCTATATCCTCTGTGGGTTTTAGGTACTTCATTTTGAGAAGCACAGGGAGATGATTATCTTCACCTAATTGTTTACTCATGGTCAAAGATGGGTTACTAGTTTTATTTATGTTGAGGTCCTGCCCAAAATGTATTAGTCTTCTAGTGGGAATGATTTCTGATGGGTTTAAATGTGAGTAGAATTTAAATTTTAAAAGTTAAAGATAACTGTTTTAATCAAGTTTTCATCACTGTAACCAAAATACCTGACAAGAACAACTTATAGGAGGAAAGATTTTATTTTGGCTAAGAGTTGCAGAGGTTTTGGTCCATGGTTGGCCGACTGTATGGTTCTTCTCTGTGTACACTCCCCAGTACCATAAATAAATGAATAAATAGACATGTAAATAATGATGAATAGTGGAAGTAACTGAAGCATAGGAGTCATGACAAGAAATTAGGGTCCTTGACACTACTACCTATTTCAAACTTTGTTCTACTAAACTCTGGTTTAAAAAGGATCACGTTTTTCCTTCAGGACACCAGTAAGATGATATCAGAATGGGACAAATAAAGATTAATGATTGCAACATTGTAAATAATAGCTGTGTGCTATAACAGTCATCGTGAGTTGAAAAGATTTTATTTTTAACAGAGGCCAGAGTACATTGAAGCTACTACTTAGTCAGCAAATTGTTTTCTTTTTTAATTGTTGCTATTAGCTACTTGCTCTCTACTTAAAATGAAGAAGTGAACTTTAGCACAATATATTACAGGGCGGTGACAGCAGTCCATTAGTTAAAGGCAACTGTCATGGCCTGAACAGGTTTTTAACTTAGGAACTCTCAAAATGAAAGACTCCAAGACTAATTATGGAGTAAACTTGGTGTCTTTAACTATCAACCCACTTATTTTTATTTTGCTTTTGAAAAGGAATAGGATGTCCCTAAACAACATTTAAAATGCCAGTTTCCAGTTATTACTACCTTTCCAAATATATAATTCAAAGTTTCACTTGGTCTTTTTATTTTTTATTTCTAATGCTGGGGGCTGCAGCTCAGTAGTAGAAGTACTTAGCATGCATAAGGCCCTGAACCTTATTTCTAACACCACATAATAAATAGATAAGAATAAATAAAATAAAATAAAATTTTTATTTCTAAAAGTTTTTATTTGCCTTGAACTGGGAATCCTTTAAAGACAGAAGATAGAAAAAAATCAATTTCTATGACAACTTATACAATCATGAATGAATCATTATAAATCACTTGAACCAGGCATGTTGGCACATACCTGTAATCCCAGCTACTCAGGAAGCTGAGGCAGGAACATCACAAGTTCCATGCCAGCTTCAGCATCTTAGCAAGGACCTATGCAATTTAGTGAAACCCTGTTTCAATAAAATAAAAAATAAAAAGAGCTGGGGATGTAGCTCAGTGGGAAAGCATCCCTAGGTTAAATCCTCAGTACCAAATATAAAAATAAGTAAATAAATCACCAAATCATGATGTTTCTCTCTCTCTCTCTCTCTCTCTCTCTCTCTCTCTCTCTCTCTCTCTCTCTCTCTGCAGATGTGGTTGTAATACTTTCACTGTAGAGGTGGGGGGAGACCTTACCCACTTAGATAAGGTCAGAAAGTTAAATATTGTTATTGGTGGTTGAGAATTTTCCGTGCAGTATGGTGATTTATTTCTCCATCTTTGTGTGTAAATGCCCAAGATTAGACAAGTATCCTGCTGAGGGCCATTACCAAGTAGGAATGACGCATCGAAATTTCCTTGCCAAGCGTACCCCATGCTGCTTAGAGGACATTCGGTGGGACATTGCATGCATGCTTTAATAAGGTGACCTTGCTCAAGGACCAAGGCGGATCCAGGTTTAGAGCTGATCAGGTTTGAGGAAGTAACCGGCTCCTTGAGTTTAAGGCGTTGCCAGTTTAAGATAATGGGTTTTAGGGAAGTTGGAAGTTGAAGATTATTGCTGGGATTAGGGTGTTCCTGCTGCTTGTTCCCGTTGAGTTCTCGTGAGATTAAAATGGGATTTGGAGATAGCCTCCTGGAGTAGGTGAATTGTGCAGGCAGACGGCAGAACGTGTTTGCCCCTGGACCTGTGTGGAGGCGGTGTGAGAGCTGGAATAAAGAATTGTTGTTTGAACCTACAAAGCTGTGAGTGCCTCGTGATTCTGGTGCCAAGCCGAGACATTGGCCTTTGGCAGTATCCCAGCACAGAAACAGAAGTATACAGTAAGGCAGATGGATAGCATTTAAGGCAGGTTTATTGTAAGGCAAGGGAAAGACAAAAAAAGGGAGATATATCCAGGAGAGAGTCAGAGGCGTGCAGATCACTTAGTGCCTGAACTGCCCTAAAATGATTAAACTTTGGGCTTTTGTTAGGATAGGGGTGGGAATTTGTATTGGTGCAAAACCTTGGCTTTGCCTCTTTGGACCAATGTTTTGTGTATCTTTTGCCATTTAGGAAAGTCATACACTTAAAGGTAAAGTTAAGGGCATACGCCTGCATACTTGGGTCGTTTTTATCTTTCTGGCTTAGTACCACTGGCAGAAGGTCGTATAATGGTCACTGACCCTTGGAGAACCTTGTGGGTGCATGTGTGACCTTAGGAATATGATATGTGGCCTTAAATCGGGGGAACAAGGACCCGATCCTGATTTCCAAGACAAGTATCATTATGGCACAGCAAGAAAGTCCTCACCAGGGGGCCCTTCCACATTGGACAATTCCACAATTGTGAGAAATAAATTTCTGTTCATTATAAATGATCAAGTCTGTGGTTTTCTATTATAGAAGCTAAAACAGACTAAGAAAATTGGTAACAACTGTGGGGTTGTTGCTATAAGAAATACATAAAAAGGTTAAAGAAGCTTTGCAACCGAGTGATGGGTAGGGGTTAGAATAGTTTGGAAGAACACATTTAAAAAAATTTTAGTTGTTATTGGACACAATACCTTTAGTTCACTTATTTACTTTTATGTGGTGCTGAGGATTGAACCCAGGGTCTCACATGTGTGAGGAGAGCACTCTACCACTGAGCCACAACCTCAGCTTCCCATTTGGAACACCTTTTTAAAAAGTCTAGATTTCCATGAACTCAGCATTAAAGGGCAATTCTGATGAGGGTTGAAAAAAGAAGATGTATAGGTAATGTCTGGATCTTGTTAAACATCACTTTGAGTGTTTTGACCAGAATGTTGGTAGATATACGGGCAGTAAAGGCCATTCTGATGAGGTCTCAGATGGAAATGAGGAATGAAGTATTGGAAACAAGAGGAAAGGCTATCCCTATCTCAAAGTGGTGATGATTTGTCTGAGTTGTATGTTTAACCTTGTGATGAAGTAGGACATCTGACAGAAGAAATTTCTAAACAAAATGTTTAAAAAGCTATGTGGCAACTTTTTAAAAATATAAAACATGTTTATTGGGTTGCTTTTCCACTCATCTTGATTTGGATTGATTTTAGTGCTGCTTCCTCCTGAAGGTACATCCTTCTGTAAGCCTTGCTTTTCCTCCTAAAGGCGAGGACAGTGGAGCAATCAACACATAAAACGTGATTTTATAGCATCCTGGGCATTTACATCCATGAAATAGGAAGTGGGGCTCTGCACCAGGTACTTCTTGTGTTTCCCCTTCTCTTCTGGAGAGGGATGAAGGAGATCTTTTGTGAGTAGCCTATTCTCTTGGGGAGGTCATCACCTCCAGAAAGGTGAGTGTGGCTACTTTAAAACTGCTTATAAAAAGATAGGAGAGGAACAGATTATTTTAAAATTGAATTTATAATTAAAAAGAAGCAGAGTAGAAATGTTTGGAATATTCACATTCTGACCTTCTACAGAACAAAAAAGCATGCAGAGCTTTTGATAAAGGGGTTAACACTGGTAGAAGCCAGCCAGGTGCTATTCACAGAGATAATAGGAGAAACACCCAAAGGCATTTCAGAAATCTTGCAGGCAAGCTAGGGCTTTGAGGGCAAGGTCTGTGGAGGTGGACTAAATCGACTTCTGTTCATTATAAATTACTGAGTCTGGGCTAGCATGGCAGTACATTCCTATAATCCCAGCTACTTGGAAGGCTTGTTGCTGAAACCTCAGTACTTGTCCTTGATGCCAATCCAATAATGAGGATACAGTTTTAAGAAAAAGGGGGAAAACAGGTTTATTTCTTTGCTAGCAAAGGAGAAACACAGAGAACTCCTGTCCCAGAGGCTATGATTCTGCCCATCAGAATAGGGAACTTTTAAAGAGATGATTCAGAGGCTACATCCCACCTGTTCTCTGTCTGGAGCTGTAATTCACTTGTTAATTTGAGAGGTAATCATTTCTGTGATCTTCTGGTACCATCCCCAAAGTCCAAATTACTTCCGTCCTATGGTGTGTGTGTACTCAAAGACAGATAAATCTGTCTAAAATGGGGGGGGGGAGATAATCCTGTTTCCCCTGAGATTAGGGAGGGAAAGAGATTACGTAGGATCAGGGAGAGAGGAAGAGAAAGAAACATGTTCACCTGAGGCCCTCAGGTTTATGACTGCTGATTTACATGTAACCAGCGTATAAATGGGTTGGAGAGAGGAGAGTCTGGGCTTTTTGGTCAGAATCTTCCCTTTCCCCATGCATATGCACTTTGTCAAACTGTGTACTCACCCCTTTGAGACATTCCATTCAATTGAGGAGGTGTGTACTAAGTGTGTCAATGTATGTAAGTTTACTCTTGGATAAAAATTATTCTCACCACTAGTTCTCAATACTACTTTGAAACTTTTTTTTCCCCTTGATGATGTTGGGGATTGAACTCAGCTATACCCTCAGCCTCTCATTACTACTTTGGAAACTTGACACAATAGATTCAGACATCAATTCTTATGACAGTGGTTCCAATAGGACTGTAGATTAGAATCTGTGAGGTCACATTCTAGATCCAAGGGTGAGGCTCTAAGCCCACCCATGAGGAAAAATTGGATGTGTCATAATTATTCTTGAAAAATTCCCTAGGAATTCTCTGTCATGGAGACCATCAGACCACCTCCCACCAGGTCAGTTTATCTTCCAATAATAGAATAGATTCATTGTTTCTTGGACTGATCACAGAGGAAGTAGTTGCCTGACTTTTAGGGCTAAATAGTTTGAAAACACACATGATAGCTTTAAACACTAGACTAACACTCAGTGGAGGAAATATTCACATTTTGAGAGAATCTCAGGAACTGAAACCTTCAGAAAGAAAAGCAGATTTAGATTCCCCATCTCAAAATTCGAGCTCAAGGAAATGGTTGCTATTTTAATTCTTACTCTTTCCATTTTTTGTCATATAATTTAATTTGCATACATTAAATAAGGCATGGGTCATGATATCTGAGGTACTGGGCAATTCCATATATACAATATGCCCACAGGCACTATTTTTGTTGTTGATGGACACATATATTTGTCCTTTGGTATCCACAGGGGATTCATTCCAGGACCCCTGAGGATACCCAAATCTATGGATGCTCTAGTACTTTATATAAAAAAATGAAATAGAATTTATATATATATTTTAAATTTATATATACTTTAAATCATTTGTAGACTAATTATAATACCTTAAACAATGTAAATGATATGTAAATAGTTGTTATACTGTATTGTTTAGGGAATAATGATGAAAAAGTCTGAATATGTTCAGAACAGACACAATTTTTTGGTGGGACATTTTCCATCTGGTTGGTTCAACATGCAGATATGGAGGCTGACTATAGTTTTACATAGGTGAGTAATTCTCTAAGTATGGCCTAGGGATTCCTGGAGGTCCTTCAGAACTTTCAAGGGGTCCACAAAATCAAAACCATCTTTTAAATAATACTACTTTTTATACTTTTTTTCTCTGATACATATAATTAATGATCTTTTTTGATGTTAGCCCAGTCAGGCCACAGTTGCTAATTATTGAATCAAACACTAATCTAGGTGTTGCTGTGAGATTGTTTTGTAGATACGTTGACTCTTGGAGACCCCAAATGTTACTTTGGTTCACAGTGAAACTAGGAGCTTATGGAGGTCAGGTGATCGATGGACTTTTAGCTCAGCTGCATCTCATATTGTACCTCACAAGTCCTTGAACCTGTCCTGTGGTTATTTCTCCAATTCTGGAATGTGTAATTTGGTTTACTCAGCAACTGGCAGGCCCCCCGTGTTGATTTGCTGACTTGGTTAGTGAGTGAATGAGTGAAAAGGAGACAAGTGTATGTGCATATTGGAGGAAGGAGAACTGTGATGTGATCAAAGACCCAGAGAAGAAGAAACCCTAAATAATCCAGGGGAAAGCAAGAAAGGCTTTGTTGGAATGTGTTGGAAGTTATGAAGGAGTCCAGGAGAGGTCAACCTAAAATATGCCCCCTGGACATGCTATTATCTTAATTTCTTTTCACATGGTGTTGAGGATTGAGCCTAGGGCCTTGCACAGGCTAAGCTGTTTTCTTCCACTGAGCAGCACTTCCAGTCCTAATTTGTCAATTGCAGTTGTTTGGAAATTAGCAGATGCTAGAGCAGGCTTTTTTTCTTCTTTTTTAAAGAGAGAGAGAGATAATTTTTTAATATTTATTTTTCAGTACTTGGCGGACACAACATCTTTGTTTGTGGTGCTGAGGATCGAACCCGGGCCGCACGCATGCCAGGCGAGCGTGCTACCGCTTGAGCCACATCCCCAGCCCTAGAGCAGGCTTTTCTCTGATGTTTCCTTACTTAACTAAGGAAAAGACCAGCTCTCTCAAAAAGAAACACAATTGCCTTTTATTCCCTCCTGGTTATTATATTCACCAAGGAAGTTTAAAGGATTAAAACTCATATCACAGAAGAGACAGAAAGTAAAAATATCACACCCAGAACCCAGAGGAACTTTATTCTGAACTGTTGTCTGTTGTTAAGGCTCAGGGAATGAGACCCTTAAAATAGAGCTTTTTTTTTTTTTTTTTTTTGGCAGGCTGGGCTTCCTTTTTGCAGTACCAGGGATGAAACCCAGGGCCTTACACATGCCAGATAGACAAACACTATACTACTGAACTACATCCCCAGCCTACAGGCATGCTGAGTTTTTGACCTAGAGGAAAACCTTGTACTGCTTCTATCCACCCAAGTATTGGAGAGACTTTCTCTGGAATCCCATTATCTGCATTAAGACCAGACCGCAAAAGGGTACACAACTGTCTTCCCTCCGATCCTTAATTTTCATTGTCCACCAAGAAGACTGAGGGATGGACTTCCCTTTCAAGATGATGTCTATCACTTTGTTTTATTTGAATTCCAAAGAGAATCTTTTTTGGGACCATTAATCACCTTTGCTTTCTCCCTTCCCCTATAGAAAAAGGGCTACATAAGCTGCTGGATGATTCAGGACTAGTGGGTAACCACACTAATTATTTCCTTCTTTTGCATGTTAAGAAATGTGTATGCTGTGTCTCCTATTTAATCTTTGTCCATTTATTCCAGCAAGGCTTCAGAGGGCAGGGGAGAATTTTGCCTTTGATTTTATAGTGTTTTTCAGGTCCATTTAACACTCCTAAAATCATTATTCCTCTAAAATTGCCTACAACTTATACATCCTTACCCCTTTGAAGAAGGACATAGAAGCTTCTAGATCTCATTGGGTTACTGGGCACTCTCCTTCCTATGATTCCCTGTGTGTGTATGTGTGTGTGATAAGTTTGTGTGCCTTTTCTCCTTTTAAACTATCTATTGTCTCCTTCCTTCCTTCCTTCCTTCCTTCCTTCCTTCCTTCCTTCCTACCTTCCTTCCTTCCTTCCTTCCTTTCTTTCTTTTTTCATACTGGAGATTGAACCTGGGGAGCTCAACCACTAAGCCATATCCCTAGCATTCCCAGTCTTTTTAAAACATATTTTATGGGGCTGAGGTTGTGGCTCAGTGGTAGAGCGCTTGCCTAGCATGTGTGAGGCACTGGGTTCGATTCTCAGCACCAGGTAAATACATTAAATAAGCAAAATAAAGTTATAAAAAATATTTTATTTTGAGACAAGGTCTCACTGAGTTTCTTAGGGGTCACTAAATTGCTAAGGCTGGCTTTGAACTTGCCATCCTCCTGCCTCAGCCTCCCAAGCTGCTGGGGTTACAGGTATGTGCCACCACATCTGGCTGTTAGTTCATTTTTAAACTCAAATATCTATCCTCAACAGAGGGGGAAGAAAGAGTTCTTTTGCCCCTAAAAGTGCTTAAAGATCTAACCTAAAGTGGTCCATATTTGGCATTTTAACTTGTGGCTATTTGGGAGTTATTGCTGGCTTTGAAAAAGAGTGTGGCATGAAGTGAAGCTGCAGGTGCAGAAGGGGTGGAACACAGGCAGAAAGGTAAAGAGGAATGATGCAGGTCTGGATACTGAACAGTTCATTATAGGATGACTAAGCAAATATACAAATCAAGGTCAGATATCATGAAGGCCCAAGAAAGGTATTAAATGAAATCAGAGGAAAAGAAAGTTCTCATAAAGAGACTGGAGACAAGGAATGCAAAACTTGTCTGGTCAATAAAATACTTCAACAATCTGATTCACCTCCACATGTTTCAGTTTTGTGCTGTAATTTGGATCTTGAATATTCCCCAAGACCCATATGTTGAAGGCTTGGTCCTTGTGGCACTACTGGAAAGTGGCAGAACCTTCAGGAGGTTGGCCTGGTGGAAGGAAGTTAAGAAGTTAGGTTTTTGATGCTGGGGATTGAACCCAGGTGTTCTCTACTGCTAAGCTACACCCCTGTACCTTCTTTTGAGACAGGATCTCACTAAATTGATGAAGCTGGTCTCAAACTCCTCCTGCCTCAGCCTCCCTAGTCACTGGGATTATAGGCATGAACCACCAGCACCTGGTGGATGCAGCAAAATTTAAATATACAGGCCCTGCGTTTGTGGTGCACACCTATAATCTCAGTGGATCAGGAGGCTGAGGTAGGAGGACTGTGATTTCAAAACCAGCCTCAGCAACATGGTGAGGCCCTAAGCAACTCAGCAAGATCCTATCTCTAAATAAAATATAAAAAAGGGCTGGGGATATGGCTCAGTGGTTAAGCAACTATGAGTTCAATCCCTGGTACCAAAAAAAAACCAACCAACCAAACAAACAAACAAACAAAAAACCCCCAAACCATAGCTCTAATCCCAATAACAACCTCTCCAGGTAGGTATTATTATCCCCGTTTTACAGAGATGGAAAGTGTGTTGGGTTGAATTCAGACTTCCAAAAGGTATGTCCAAGCCCTAACTCCTAAATTTATGAATGTGAAACTCTTATTTGAAAAAAAGTGTTTTTGAAGATGTGTAATTAAGTGAAGGATCTTGAGATGGCATCATCCTGAGTTAGGACAGGCCTTAAATCCATGATTTATAAAGATTTTATAAAAGATTTATAAAAATTCATCTTTATAAAAGAAGAGAAGAAGGGCAGATGTAGCCAGTCATGTAGGGCTTGCTTAGCATGCCCATGTTCAAGGTCCCTAAGTTCAACCTCCATCTACCCTGGAGGGGGAATGCCATGTGAAGATTGGGGCAGAGACAGAGGTGTGTCAAACTAGGAACTCTGGGAGCCACCAGGAGCTAGAAGAGTCAAGGAAAAATTCTCCTCTAGAGCCTTTGGAGGGAACCTGGTCCTGCGGACAGACACTTTGAGTTCACACTTCTGTCCTCCATTAAGTGACTAAATCTGTGGCAATTTGTTAATGCACCTCTAAGAAATAAAACACAGTTTATGCAGGATCCTGACTGCAGGAAGGGAGGGAGGTTCCTATGAATGAAAGGGACATAAGGGGAGGGGCAGGTAAGAATCCTCTCCTTCCTTATCATTGCAAGGAAGAGTCTTTGTTACCTTTGGGAGCCAGTTGTAAATCCCTTGCATTTTAGGAGAGAAGGAGAACTTTTGTACTTGACCAGGTCACCTTCTGATCTCTGCATAGAGTTTTTACTGTAGACACAGAAGTTTCAAAACAAAACCCCAAACCAAAACCAGTTCACAGTGTTGGTTATGAGCAATAAAAATTACACAAGAGTGTGTACACTCAGTGCCAGCATATGGCTAAACTGAAACATAAAGTTACCTGTACTGTTTCCTTTGTTGAGTGGACTTTGGTACAGTTATTTAGTCATTTTGGTTTGAGGAAATAAAAGAGGGAAAGAATTTTACCTGAACATAGCATTAAAATGAGCCAATATAATCTTTGAGACTTTGTGTAAAATATGAGGTATATGTATATATACACATCTACATGGTATGTATATTATGTAGTAGTGTGTATATTATTTGGTAATATATAGACACACACATAATCATTTTCAGCAGGTACCAGACAGCTCTGACAGTTGTGTTTTCCTTGTTTCTGCACCCTGGCAGATGATAGCTGTTTAATTTTGAGAAACCAAGCTCCTGCCACTTTTTCAATCATAACTTGATTTCCTTCCCTTCTCAGTAGCAGAGAGTCTGTGACACCTATCTGGCAGGAGGCACAGGGGACATTTACATTCTTTGCAGAGGCGCTTATCATTCCCTGGCTCTGCACTTCTTCTACACTCTTGGCAGGATCAGTTTTTTTTTTTCCCTTACAATATTTGTAAGAAGAGAAGAAGGGCAGGGATGTAGCCAGTCGTGTGGTGCTTGCCTAGCATACCCATGTTCAAGGTCCCTAAGTTCAACCTCCAACTACCCCGCACTTTAGGGGGGTGGGGGTGGGGGTGGGGGAAGGCTATGTGAAGATGGAGGCAGAGGCGGTATTAACACTGTCTCAATTCAGTTTGCTGGTCCTCACAGCTTTTTTCACCTTAAAACAACACCCTAATGTTACCCGTAAAAGATTTTGTCCCATTAAGAGAGTTAGATCTGATTTCAGTGATAATCTGTCCCCTGACCAGCTTGATTTTCTTAGGGACTACGGTAGTGTTCAATATGCCTTCTCATGCTCGTTCTTAAAACCAGTTGGACTGCAGGGGAGTAAATACCATAGCCGTGCGGGGACGGAACCCCCAGAAGACTCTTGTCAGCTTGGTGGAGGCTGGCTCCTGCCTGGCATTTTCTGCAGCGTCTGGGCGCTGAATGTTGGTGGATGGGTGGGAAGGAAGGTGGGTTGGAATCTTCCCCATCGAGGGAGTGACAGATACTCAGCCGTGGGTGGGGTTTCTGTGCTCCGGAGCAGGCAGCGGAATTAGGCGACTCAAGGAGAAAGCCTTCTACTCTTCGGTTAAGCAAGATTTAGCCCCTCAACTCTGTAGGGAGGGACACGTAAGAGGAGGTGGTGGGGGCAAACCCAGAAGCGGCATGTGTGGCTGCTCATCCATATGCTGCCTTTTCCTCTCCTTGAAAATCTTTCCCAAGAGGTCGTTTTACACGAACCCAGACAAGACCTTCGCAAGCTTCCGGGATAGTCAATAGTAGGTTCTGTGTTACAGATGGAAACTCTCCTCCAGAAAGGACCTTTGCTGAGAGCGCTGGGGGAGCTGGGGCGCGGGGAAGGAGGGAGACCGCCCTGGAGGCTGCAGCGCTGGGAGCTCATCCTGCCAGGGAGCTCCCCGTTGGGTGGCAGAGGAGGTGGGGCAAGGGCAGCGCGCAGAAATAGGGCGCAGGACGCCCGAGCGTAGCCAGGCTCCAGCCAGCTTGTGTGCAGAGGTGTAGGTCGCCGGCAGGGATCCTCGCTCTGGGAGGGCCTCGGTGAGTCACAGCTGAGTTGTCGCAATCGCAACATAGAGGAAATCAGGCACCGGGTGGGGCGCGTTCCTGGCTGCGCTCCTGTGCTCTGACCGCACGGCGGTGTCGCTTAGCTAGCCCCAGCTCTGGTCTTCCAGCCTGCGCTTACCGGGTCTGCGCTTGCTACCCGCTTCAGGCTTCGCCCCGGCCTTTAACGGAGAGTTAACCAGTCGGGACAAGGAGGAGCCAAGGAGGAAGGAAATTACCGACGTTCTCAAAGTTTTTTTTTTCCTTCCTCTCTTTGTCCCGCAGAGGTGAGTGGCAGGAGGCGGCAGCGCTGACCCACCGGAGCCCAGCTCAGGGTTCTGTGCTCTGCTCCCGGAGCTCTGGCCCAACTGCCCGGGGACAAGGACAGCTGTCGCGCCCGAACCTCCTCTGCAGACCTCTTCCGAGTGGGTGCGCTGAGCCATGGAAGGCGCAGACCTGGCAGGGAAGATCCTGTCCACCTGGCTGACGCTGGTGCTGGGCCTCATCCTGCTGCCTTCGGCCTTCGGAGTGTCTCTGGGCATCTCCGAGATCTACATGAAGATCCTGGTGAAAACTTTAGAGGTGAGTGCCAGGAAGGATGCTGTGGCCTCACTGCTCTGAAGACTCTAGGGGGGACCCGGGGCTGTGGGGACTGAGCTTAGGGCTGTGAAAGCCAGAGCCAAAATGACTCAAGGTCCAGTCCCCAAGGCCAGCAGTCGGAAATTGTGTATTTTCTTTCTTTCTTTTTTTTGGTCCTTAGCAGCGTGGAAAACAGCATCTTTACATCTTCTGCAGAGCTGGAGGAATTCAGGCTGAGATCACTGGACCATCTTATTTTCCCCGGTTGAAGATAGAACCGCTTTACCTCAATTCCATCAACTCTTATTTCACAGATTAGAATAATCATGGGGCAGTCTTTTGTATCAGTGAATTTGTTTATAGATTTATTTATATGTGCGGCTCTCGATTCACTCTCAGTTTTTACAACCCAGGTTCCAGAGGTCCTTTGGTGCACTAAGATATCTTGTCCAGAAAGACATTGTGTTCTACTTTATTTCCAAGATAAGAAACCAATTGCTGGATGGCAGAAAGAAATCTGATTTTATTTCCGTGGAGTCATGGAAATTTTATCTAACCAATAGCATTTGAAATGCCATTGCAAAGGTCTTTTCTTTGACCTCAGTTCTGCCTACTTAAGGTTTTGTTTCCAAATTTTGCAGAGAAAAGTGTTAGATGCACGTGAGTCCAGTAGGGAATAACAGCAGTTTACCCTTATTCAGGGATTTTTTGAGTTTCAAAGGGTCTTATCAGGTAGGGAGGACAGGTATATCTACTTTTACAGATAAGGGAACTGAGACTCAGAGTTCAGTGGTTTGTCTGAACTAAGAATTGAAAACAGGAGTCTTAACTGAAGTGAGGCCCTGTAGGCTGTTCAGGTTTGTTTACATTTGGTACCAAAAACCTAATTCCAGGCCTGGGGATGTGGCTCAAGCGGCAGGGCGCCCGCCTGGCATGCGTGTGGCCTGGGTTCGATCCTCAGCACTACATACCAACAAAGATGTTGTGTCTGCTGAGAACTAAAAAATAGATATTAAAAATTCTCTCTCTCTCCTCTCTCACTCTCTCTTTAAAAAAAAAATTAATTCCATTTTTTTTTCAGTAACTTGTATTGAACCCAGGGCTAAGCAAGTGCTCTACTACTGAGCTACATCCCTAGCCTCCCAGCTCTGTTTTTCTATATGTGACCTTAGGAAGACACATACTTCTTTTACCTTGTTTAACTTACCTATAAAATAGGAGTAAAAATTGTACCTATTTTGGTACTGTTGCTTTAATGAGTTAAAATATGTCAAGCCCTTAGAAATGTGTCTGCATGTGTTCGTTGCTATGTATGTGTGTTGCTATTAAAACAATAATATGATTACTTAGATTCTGTCATCTTTGTTTCTCTAGCTTCTACATTACCTTTTAATATGGGTTCCCATTTTTCTGCCTTTATTTTCTGTCCACTGGTAGGACATGGCTTTATTTGCTCTTCTTCCTCACTAAGGATGTGACTCCCAGATATACTATATAACCCATGGGACAGTGACTTATGTCTGCTAATATTCTGTTTTACTCTAGGACTTGGTCGAACTTTCTCTTTGTGGCTATTTCTTTGCTGAGCCCTTAAAGTTATATTTGATTACTCATGTCCAGTCCTCATATTTTTATTTACTTATATATTTAGCAGTACTGGGGATTGAGCTCAGAGGCTCTCTACCACTGACCCTCACCCTTGGGCCTTTTTATTTTTGAGACAGGGCCCCACAATAGCCAAGGCTGGCCTGGAACTTTAGATCTTCCTACCTCAGCCTTGCAAGTTGCTGTGATTACAGGTGTGGGCTGCTGGCCTGGCACCCCTCATGGTTTTGAAGTTCTTCTGTTTCTACTTAGGAGACATTTCTCATTATTGAGCTTTTCTCATTGCAATTACATTCTGAGTGTGGTTGCACTATGTCATGATTTTCCTGGCTGCTTCTTTCTGTTAGAACTTCTTCAGAATTCTCTCCCCATAGAGGATACCCCTTTGCAGCTGGTATTCCCTCATGTTCAGCACTCTGGAATGATTGAACTCTTCTCTTGTACAGCAATGTCATTTGGAGCTCATACGCCAAGTGGGAACTGAGTGAAGGTTTATCATACATTCTGGCTCACTCCTGTCTATTTTACCTTTGTGTTTTAGGAACTGCTAAAGAGATATGTAAGGGCAAGGCCAGCTAGTTGTTCTTAGCTAGGCAAATTTGCTATCTTGATGGGATTTTTCTCCAATCCAGGGTCTGGCTTTCAGTTTGAGGAGGCCTTGAGTTTTGGGGGAGTGGGGTGGGGTGGGATGGGTACCAAGGATGGAACTCAGGGCCACTCGACCACTGAGCCACATCCTCAACCCTATTTTGTATTTTATTTAGAGACAGGGTCTCACTGAGTTGCTTAGTCACCTCCCTTTGCTGACGCTGGCTTTGAACTCTCCATCCTCCTGTCTCAGCCCCTGGAGCCGATGGGATTACAGATGTGCGTCACCATGCTTGGCCTGAGTTTTGATATTTGTCTCTCTGGAGTTGAAAAGACTCTCAGAGATGAACTCCTTGACAACCAAGAAGTTTAGTTTTTTCCAGAATGCCAATTTTCTATTCTAGAGTGAGATACACCAAGTAGCTTGGAAACCAGGTAGGTGGCACCACAAGGAACAACCTTTGTTACTAACACTAACTTATTAGGTCAGAGGGATGCTTGGAATTGAACAGGAATTCCTTTTGTAAGTCCACTGATTTGCTTGATATGCTGCCTGAAGCTCCAATGTTGGGGAGCAGTTGGGCTCATTAGGGAAGAGAGGTATGATGGTGATTTCTGCTTCAGGCTCAGAAAGGAAAATAGCAACCCTGGATTTTCCATCCTTTACCTAGAACAGTGTTAGATATTTCAGAGACATTTCTGTTAGGCTGGGGTTAGTATAGTGGATTGCTTTTCCCCACTGTAGGAATAATTCCTTTTAAAATTGTGCCAATTGTCTAGCATTACAACATTATGAGCCCTGGACAATATGCTGCCTTTTTGTAGATTCCACTCAAGACCCAGCCCTTCTGTCACTCATTATTGCTTAGTAAGTTCTCAATTAATTTGATTCTTGTTTTTCTCCCCATCTTTACATTCCAGTCCCAAAAATATTCTTTGGGATTATTTGATCAGAATTGGATAGTTCTCTACTCAGCATTATAAGAGAATAAAATTATGGCATTTGAAGATAAATGGATGGAGTTGGAGAATATCATGTGAGGTGAAGTTAGCCAGTCCCAAAAAACCAAAGGCCAAATGTTCTCTCTGATAAGTGGATGCTGATCCATAATGGGGGGGGGCATGGGAAAAACAAGGAACTTTAATGGGGCAAATGGGGGATATGGGGGCAAGAAAGATGGTAGAATGAGATGGACATCATTACCCTAGGTACATGTGTGACTGCACATATAGTGTGATGCTATATCATATACAACCAGAGAAATGAAGTTGTGCTGCAATTGTGAACAATGAATCAAAATGCATTCTGTTGTCATATATATCCAATTAAAATAAATAAATTAATTAAAGAAAGAATTGGATAGTTCTCAAGTTTATTGGTTATAATTTACATACTATTTAAAAAGTTCATTTAGTTTTGTCCATATGTATTTACTTCTAGAAATTTAATTAGTAGTGGGGTGTTTTTTTATATGACCTTCAACTCAACTTCTGTAGGTTGAATTGTATGTGGAGAACATTCTGAATGTGAAGGTATCCACTGAGCTATATGACTCTTCTCTGACACCTTCTTAGTTTGCCAATTCATTTAATGTCATTTATTGAGCACCTGCTACATGCTGCCTTCTGCATTGCTGGTTGTCTCTAGATGTGTGTATAAGTCCCTGACATGGCAAACTATTTGAGGACAAGGCTTGAATGCTTGGCTTAGTATGAGTTTAGTGAGTCCTTAACCGATGATTTCCAAGGGATATATAATAATTTATTAGTCAATATATGTCAATACAATAACTTTATATTGGGGAAAATTCTTTTATTTATTATTTATTTTTCTGGGTACCAGGGATTGAACTTGGGGCACTTGACCACTGAGCCACATCCCTATTTTGTATTTTATTTAGAAATAGGGTTTCACTGAGTTGCTTAGTGCCTCACTTTTTGCTGAAGCTAGCTTTGAACTCACGATCCTCCTGCTCAGCCTCCCAGCTACTGGGATTACAAGTGTGCTCCACCGCACCCAGCAGGGGGAAATTATTTTAGGAATAAGAACTGTGAAAAGTAAAACTTTTATCTGAGGGGATGTGTAGAGGGAAATTGATCCAGATGGTAGTGTGTATATGTCAGAGTCTGTGGAAGGGTGAGTGTGAAGTTGTATTTATTTAACAGGAGCACAAATTAAACATTGAAATGTGCTGCTCTCAACCGTGAAAGTAAATTGTAAGGTTAATGATTGGGGTGAGAGTGGGGATGGATTGATACTCATTGACTCAAGGTTCATGCTTCGAGAGAAATAAAGAATGGAAAGAGAATATAGAGTTGATAGAAAGGGAATGATACTTAAGATCTAAATTATCTAATCAGATATACAGGCAATGGACATACAATAGGACTAATTTTCCTTCGTGTGTGTGTGTGTGTGTGTGTGTGGTGCTGGGGATTGAACCCAGGCCCTTGTGCATGCTAGGTAAGCACTCTAGCACTGAGCTACACCCCTAGCCTTCTTTTTCATTTTGTTTTGAGACAGGGTCTTGCAAAGTTGCCCAAGCTAGTCTCAAACTTGAAATCCTCTCACCTCAGTCTCCCAAGTGGCTGGGATTGCAAGTTTGTGCTACTGTGTTCAGCTTTTTCTTCCATTTTTCAAGAATAAGAAGGAAGTATGAATGAGTTGCTCCAAATTTCTGACTTTGTGGCCTTAGGTCACTTAACATCTCAAGCTTAGTTTGTACATGTGTATGGACAAATATGCTGGATTGGATTATTCTGCAGATTAAAGGAGAATAAATTAAAGCATTTGATATATAGTAGATGCTGAACATTTCATGGAATTTGGATTAGGACATTCTTTGATACTGTTTTAATTAATTTAAAATTAATTAATTATGTACCTATATGAAGCTAAGATTTAACGTATCTTCAGATCTTTGGTGGGTCAACATGTACTCAGAGCAGATTATTCCTATTTTTTGTATATTATTCCCTTTACTCTCTCCTCTCTCCACCAATTAGTTCTACATTAAAAAAATTATAACTGAAGTTGTAGATAGACACAATATCTTTATTAATTTTTTTATTGTGCTGAGGATTAAACCCAGTTCCTCACATTCTTGGCAAATACTTTACCACTGAGCTATATACCCCAGCCCTCTCCATCTTTTTTCTTTTCTTTTTTTTTGCGGGGGAGGTGAGTGGGTACTGGGAATTGAACTCAGGCACTCAACAACTGAGTCACATCCCCAGCCCTATTTTGTGTTTTATTTAGAGACAGGGTCTCACTGAGGTGCTTAGCAACTTACTTTTTCTGAGGCTGGCTTTGAACTCAAGATCCTTCTGCCTCAGCCTCCCAAGCCACTGGGTTTACAGGTATACGCCACTGATCGCAGCTTTCCGTCTTTTTAAAAAGGCATGTAAAGCTGGGCACAGTGGTACACAGCTGTCATCCCAATGACTCTAGAGCTTGAGGCAGGAGGATTACAAGTTGTGGGCCAGCCTCATAACTTATTGAAACCCTCAGGACCTTAGTGAGATCCAGTCTCAAGCCTAAATGTAAAAGGGGCTGGGAATTTAGCTCAGTGAATTGTTAAAAAGTTTCCTTGGGTTCAATCATTAATATTGGGGGTGAAAAAAAGTACATCAATAATTATCAGATGGTTATTAACATCTGTATAATAGATATTATATCTGATGTTGGAAACTTAATAAATGTGCTAGAAGGCCCTGATGTTGATGATAGAAAGTAATATTAAACAAAAGCTGGCCAGGTATTGTGCTTTGCATTTATCTTAATTTCACACAGCTCTATCATTACTCTCACTGATAGATCTGAAGGTGGAGGTTCAGAGAGAAAATATGTCTGGGCAGCAATATACAGCTGACAGTGGCAGAATGGGATTTTAATTTGGAGGCTGCATTCTTAGTCTATCAAGATGACAGCTCTGTCAAGAAACTTCCATTTGGCTACAGATGGCAGCCAGCTGTTATTTGAGTGAGCTTCATAATTTGAATTTTTATTCAATTTTATGCACTTTTCTTCTTCCTTTTCCATATCTTTAGTCAATCCCTAAATGTTTTGATAGTTGAAAAATTGGAAGTTATAATTGTCTAGGTGATAGTGTCACAATATTGCAAACTCTGGACTTAAGCTTTAAAGTTAGACTTGAAACTGCTTCTTACTGGTGAATTTTGGATAGCTGGCATTTTTCTCTTAGAAGGTGTGGAAATTAATTGGAGAGAAAGTCTGATTGATAAGTGTCTTAGCTTTCCCTGGGGTGAGACTGAGGTGGGGAACAGTAAAGGATGGTGTTAGATGCCACTTCTGACCTTCAGAAACCTCTTGCCTACAGAGCTGCCTTCTCCTGGAGCTTGAAGGTAGATTTGTTCTGAGATCCTTTAGAAGAGATTCAGAACTTGAAGTAGAGATATTCTGCCTTTATATTTGGGCTTACTCAATTGGTGGAAGAAGCAGGCATGGTAAAAGAAAAATAGATATCTATTGGGAGACACACTGATAGTTTGAGAAAAAACTGGTCATCTTTGGTAATAAAGTGTGGGGCATGGGGAGGAAGAGGAAGCCATTGCTATTCTTTATGGCCTACTATGGCAACAGATATATTGCTCCTTTAATTTTCACAACCACCCTTGGTGTTGTCCCCATTTTAGGGATGATGAAATGGATGCTCCAAGGTTAAAGGATTTTCTCTGAAATAGCTGGAGCCAAGAAATGGCAGGACTAAAATTCCAGCATATAGCTGGCTGGCTGCAAAGCACAGGCAGGATTTTACTTTCACTGGAGAGTAAACCTATGGAAGAAAATGGTTTTCTAACACAAATTCTTTTTAGCGTTAAATGGCTGCTTCTCCAACATTAACATTTACTTGTGTGTGTGTGTGTGTGTGTGTGTGTGTGTGTGTGTGTGTGTATTACCAGGGATTGAATCTAGGACTGCTGTACCACTGAGCTATAATCTCCAGCCCTTTCATTTTATTTTGAGACAAAGTCTCTCTCAGTTGTCCAGGCTAACCTTGAATTTGTGATCCTCCTTGCCTAGGCCTCCTGAATAGCTGGGATGATAAGAGCCTGGTCTAACATTTGTTTACATTGAGCACAGTCACTGCAGTTCTTTGGCATTCTGGAACTCTTTCTTGCTCTTTAAGGAATGTCACTCAGTGTTTGAAAAATGTCATTGTGTAGTTTGCTAGGGCTGACACAACCAAATACCACAGACTGGGTGGCTTAAACAGCACAAATTTATTTTCTCATGGTTCAGGAAACTAAAAGTCCAAGATCAAGGTGTGGCAGGCGTGGTTTTGATCTGGGGCCTCTCCTAGTCTTGCAGGGGTTCACCTTCTCACTATGCCCTCACGTGATCTTTTTTCCATGCACACACATGCTTGGAATTTCTTTGGCTGTCCAATTTCTTCTTATGACACCAGTCAGATAGGATTATGGCCCACTCTAAGGGCTTCATTTTAACTTCATCATCTCTTAAAGACCCTCTCTCAGTCACATTCCGAAGTATGGGGTTCGAGCTTCAACATATGAATTTGGGGACTATAACTCAGCCCTTAACTTCCACAAAATACCAATATTTTCCATCATATGAGCATGGGGTAATTGTTACAACCTATGGAACTACATTTATATAAAATATAAAATCATCTGCATATAATTAAAAAGTCAGTTCTGAGGTTAATAATGCTGGATTGTAAAAAAGTAAACTATTATAAAAACAATATTCTATTTTATCATATATTTGGCTTATTTTCAAATGATAATAGGGTCCAAAGCTTTAAGTAAGAAACTATGGAAATTAACCTTTATCTCAGTTGAGAAAAGGTAGGAGTCCAGAGTTTGAGAAACCCTGTGCCAAATCAGCAATATCTAAAATGATGTAGCCAGACTAAGACCAAGTCTAATTGTCATCAGTGACTTGCCACTTGAAGCTGGAAGATCAGGCTTCTATTTATAGGTATTTCCTGAGCGTGCTGGCATGTGCCTTCTTGGCTTTTTAAGTTGTTGTGCAGGGGTCCTGGTGGTCCGTGCCAGAATTCTTGACCTTTGGACTTATGCTTGGGCTATTTATTCTGTCAGTTATTTTCTAATTTATTTTTTTTAAAAACCTTTCAGATTCTCTGCTTTACACACCTGTCAGAGCCTAGTAATAGGTTTTGGAAATACTAATAGTAAAGGTTTTTGCCTTGATGCATTAATAAATGCCCCTTCATGGGTACTTATATTCAATTATAATTATTACATAGCTTTTTGCCTCTTATTTCCCCCCCACTTTGAAATCAAATTGTAATCTTCTAGATGTCATTTGAATTTGCTTTTCTTCTTTTTATTCTGTGTTTTGGGGATTGAACTCAGGGCCTTGCTCATGCTAGACAAGAGCTTTACTGCTGAACTATACCACCAGCCCCTAATTGACTATTTTAATTATTTATTTATTTATTCATTTGTGGTACTGGCGATTGAATCTAGAGGGGCTTTACCACTGAGCCACATCCTTACTCCTTTTTAATTTTTTATTTTGAAACAGGTTCTCACTAGTTTGCTGAGGCTAGCCTTAAACTTGCAATCTTCCTGTCTCTGTTAAATGGGACTGTAGGTATAAACCACTGCTCCTGGCTAATTGGCTATTTTAAAACTAAAAGACAGCATTTGAGGATTCTCTAGAATACTGAGTTGAAAAAATTCCCTTGTGCTTTTTAAACTATGATATTAAAAGGTAAATTTTAGAAATACATAAGAAATGTATAAAGAAAAAAATTAAAAACACATCTCAGTATATTTAAATAAAGTGAGAGTTGTTTTTCCAATTATTAAATTCTCCTAAGCCTGTAGATCCTTATAATCATAACATTTTTTTCCTATGCATCTTAATAGGTCAGTAATTAGGTGGACAGATTTTGTTTTTTATTTAGTTAGTGATTTCACTTACTCTTTGTAGCTTTCTGAGTCTGTGCTGCTTCTTTCTGTAAGCTGTTTTTTTTTTTTTTTCCGCCCTTTTTCTTTTCTCTTTTTTTAGTACTAAGGATTGAACCTGGGGCACATAACCACTGAGCCACTTCCCCAGCCCTTTTTACTGTTTATTTTGAGACAGGGTCTTGCTAAGTTGCTCCAAGCCTTGCTAAGTTTCTGAGGCTGGCTTTGAATTTTCAGTTAAGCCCCCTGGATTACAGGCGAGCACCATCATGCCTAGCCTTATTATTATGATGATGATGGTGAACTGGGGATGAACTCAGTGATGCTTTACCAGTGAACTACATCCCTTTTTATTTTGAGGAAGCATCTTGCTAAGTTGTTCAGGGCTTTGTTAAGTTGCTAAGCCAGTCCTTGAACTTATGATCTTCCTATTTAAACCTCCTGAGAAGCCACTGAGCCTGGCTCTGCAAGCTTTTCTGATTCCTCTTTGAACATGTCTTGTACCTGAATGGCTAGTTTATTATGAAAAGAATCATTATACTTTGTGTCCTGTGTTTAGGTCTTTATGCGTGTAATGTCATTTAATCTTGACAGCAATCTTATGGGATGGGAATGATAATTCTCATTTTATAATAAGGAAACTGAAGGTTAGAAGGAAGGTTTGAGTAGTTTACATTGTGTCTACAGAAGAGTTAACATTAATACTTCTTGTTTTTGAACAGTGGGCCACATTACGAATTGAAAAAGGAGCTGAGAAGGAGTCTGTTCTTAAAAATTCAGCTTCTGTTGGTAAGTCTTTCTTTTCATTATGATCATTAAAATATTCACATTGGGTAGGTTTATATTTTCCCAATTTGAATGTGAAATATACAGAGAGCGGTGCTTTCCTTAGGCCTTAGATTATTTAAAATTCTGTCCTTAATGCAAAACAGCAGCTGCCTGAGTTTGGGTTGACTTTATTTAATTTAATTTAATTATTCTAATTTGTTATATAACTTTTTATCATGAAGGTGGTGATAAGTGTTATGGTTCATTTATATGTTCTTATTACAGGTATTGTATAGGTGGTGTTTTAGTTTCTAAGGGTGTGCATTTGAAGATGGCTTCCTATGGTTATAAAGATAGAGTCAATGGTTTAAAAGTGTTGGTGGGGCAGTAGTAGTCAGTTTTCGTCACTATTACAAAAGAAATGAGGCAGGCCACTCATGAAAAAAGAGATTTATTTAACTCACAGTTCTGGAGGCTCAAGGGCATGGCATGGGAAGATCACCTGGTCTCTAATGAGGTACTCATGGTGGATGGTGGAGCTCATATGGGTAGAAGGATCACATGGTAAGACAGGAAGAAGGGATAGTGACTCAGGGGTTAGCTTCAAGCTTTTATAACAACTCATACTTGTAAGAAGTATCATGGGGGCAGGGTGCTATGGTACATGCCTAAAATCCTAGTGACTTGGGAGGTTGGAGCAGAAGGATCCACAGGTTTGAGGTCAGCCTCAACAATTTATTGAAAAGGAAGGGGGAAAAAAGAACTACTATGGAGTTGCAGAGGATTATCTTAATCTCTTCTGAGGGCAGCACCCTCAGTTGACCTAGGACCTTATAAAGTTATATACCATCTTAGCACTGCCACACTAATGACCAAGTCTCCCGTACATGAAACTTTGAGGGAACACACTTAAGCCGTATCCAAACATAGCAGGGCTTACTGAAGTACCAGGGAGTTAACACTTATAATTGAGGCTTTATTAGCATCTTATTCTAACTTGAGTTCCTCAAAGTATGTTCCTCAGAATAATACTTTATTGCTAAAGGCTAATGGTAATAGTGTACATGAAATAAATAACTCTCAGCTGCTGGTGTAACTCAGTGGTAAAGTGTGTTTTTAGAATATGTTAAGGCCTTGGGTTCCATCCCCATCACCAAAAAACCCCAAACATGGCCTGCCTCACTTCTTTTGTAATAGTGATGAAAACTGACTACTACTGCCCCACTAAAAAATCCCCAAACAACAACCAGCTCTCCAGAGGGATAAGCTTACTGTCCTTTGCTTTTGGAGAGTACTAGTGCATAGTGATAAAGGCTCAGAAAAGTCCTGTAATAAAGAAAAGTTTTTAATTTTATTTAACATAACATTTATTAAACTTTTTTGACATGATATCCTTTTCCCCTGTATGACTCCTGTTAGCTTCTGGTAGGAGTCAACTAGCAAATCAACTGGGCCAGGCAGTCCTTGTCTTTGCCTTTGTTCAAAGAAACCCTTTCATGCAGGGTAAGAATTTTAAGAATTGTTAAAGACATTAAGATCAGAGTGTTACTGGCACAAAGGGAGAGGTTCTTAGGGGGTGTCCAGTACAGGTTCATGGCCTCCTGAGCAAAGAACTGAACAGGACACAAAAGGTTGGCAGGCAAGGCAGAGGGTTACTGAAAGTGAAGAAAACACTTTGAGAGAGCAGTGTGGGCAGAGCTGTGAAGTAGCTCAAGTCTCTCTCTCTCTCTCTCTCTCTCTCTCTCTCTCTCTCTCTGTGTAGCTCTCTTTTATTGGGCTTTTCTAGCTCTCCCCTCTTCCCTGAGTGGATCTGGGATTCATGGATACCTTGTTTGACAGCTGAACCTGACATACTTTCTTCTCTCCTGCCCATGTGTAAGTTTCTTTTTCCCCTGGACGGAGGGGCAGAAACTGAAATGCTAATGATATGTTAACTAGCAACAAGTTAACGTTAGGTCAGTACTTGTGGCCTGCCAAAGATTCATGACTTTCCCTTTCTGGTCTTGAATTCCCTTTCAAGTCATCTTGCTTCCTCTCTTTAACTGCAAGATGGCCCCGTTTCCCCTCAGGAAAGGGGCTTCAGGTGAAGCGTCATGAGGGCTCCAGGTGGACTGGAGAGCCCTAAGGGATGGCCCTTTCCCCTTGCCTTGCCTCCTACCTAACAATAGTTAAGCAATAAGAAAGAAACAAATCCCCAGATTTAATTATAAAAAGAAGTAAGCTTTTATGTGTTTATAAAAAGTAATGTAGAAAAGTTTGTGCCTCACTGATTTAGGATTAAAAATTATCATGCTTTGTCAGACATTTCACTAGAAGGAATTTATCTTCTGGAGGCTTGGCTGAAAGGAATTGTAGAAAATTGTTGTAACTTGTGGAAATGGCAAAGTATTTGAAAACATTTGAGCCTTTTTTGTGTAATTATTATTCAGATGACTGAAGCAACTAGTAGAGCTTTAGGGTGTATGCTTAAACACCAAAATACTACTCCTCTAACATTTTATCAACCTGGATCTTTTTGACTTTATGCGCTCCTCCGTTCGGTATCTAGTAATTCTACTGCTAGTCTGTGGGAACACTTTTAAATGTGCATCCTTACTAATAAGGAAAGAACAGCCAGGTGTGGTGGTGCACACCTGTTATCCCAGTGACTCGGTAGGCTGAGGCAGGAGGATTGCAAGTTTGAGGCCAGCCTCAGCATCTTAGCAAGGCCCTCAGCAATTTGTCAAGACACTTTCTCAAAATAAAGAATAAAAAGGACTGGGGATGTATTTCAGTGTTAAAGCATCCCTTGTGTTCAATCCCCAGTACAGGAAAAAAAATGTTTAAGGAAAGAACAAATTTTGTTGCTGGTTTTCTGTTGTATTTAGTGAGACTTTGGGCTATTATTGATCTTGTGAAATTTTATGGGCCCTATACTTTGGAGTGGTTGTGGTGTATGACTTAGGCCATGAATTTAAAAAGGCACATGGTATTTCAATTTAGTAGGTTAAATGGATTAAAAAAATAAGTAGGTGCAGGTATCCAGAAGCATAGGTTTAGGGTTTTTTTTTTTTTTTTTTTTGGTTTGTTTGTTTTTTTAATACTAGGGATTGAGCCCAGGGTACTTTACCACTGAGCTATATCTCCAGATCTAATTTTTATTTTTATTTTGAGGCAGGGTCTCACTAAGTTGATGAGGCTGAACTTGTACTTGAAATCTTCTTGTCTCAGCCTCTTAAGTTGCTGGGATTATAGGTGTGTGCCACAACGCACAACTGTATTTTTTTTTTTTAAAGGCTATGTGGAGGAGAGGACTTCATTCGGACTTTCATCTACTGTGTTATTATTATTCTTATAGTCATACATCTGCCTTATCTATTTTTGGTCTTTGTGTTTTCCAGGAAAGAGTGGACATGAACAGGAAGAGAAAATATAAATTATAATAAAATATAATGGTTCAGAGTAAGGCCAGTGTCTACAAAATTTGTTATATTTCATTCAGAGTAGCTGCCCTTCTTGTTAGCTGATAAAATTGGGAATTGACTCTCAGTTATTGAGCATCTGGGATAGCTAAGGTTGTCACAGGATTCAAAACCAATTAAGGTACAGTCCCTGTGGGAAGACAGGCATCTGACCATCCATTGTGATAAATGCTGAAATAGGTACATAAACAAAAGACAATGAGATCTAATTTGGGCTCTGATCTGTGCTTCATCCATTTCTGTTAATCCAAGAGCCGTTCATGCCATGCACCTCGGCTCCCATGCTGACTCCACACTTGGCCAGCCAGGACTTGTGCCAGTTGATAGCCTGGTATTTGGAGTCAATGGAAAAGTAGTGTCACAATCCTAGACAGACCAATAGAGGGTGATGAAATACTGCACATTTGTGTGCTTGGCTGGTGCAATCTTCCCTCTTGGGAGCATCATGTCTCTGTACCGCAGCCAATGATAGCACAAGTCAGTGTTGAGCCAGTTAGTTTAGGCAAGGGTCACAGGCTGGCTAGCAGACCCAGGAGCTCAGGGTGTGATTTTGAATGATACAGTCCCAATAATAGTTTCTAAGAGGCAGATCTTGTCTAGACAGGGAAAATCGTTATTTTTATTTTCTACATACACATAAAACATTCCTTCTGCTGCTATTTTACTTAATGAAGCACATATTTTGAAATATATTTCAAGCTTCCCTCCCAAATCAAATCCCTCTAGCACTATATTTCTTCTGGGCTTATCTGAAGCCGGGCTTGGTGGCACACACCTGTGTTGTACTCTAGATGTGCAAAAGAGCAGCATGGTAAGCTAAGGCAAGGAAAGAGAATGCTGGTGGTTTCTTTGCTGCTTTTCTCGACCACTGTCACCATACCAGCTAGAGGACAAAGGATCTATTTGGACCCAGGGACAGGGTACCACTGAATGATCCGTGCAACTTTTATTTTCGTCTGCTGTAAATGCTGCAAGAGACTTTTAAGAGCTGCCAGCCTCACTTTTTGGGCACCTGATTCCCAGGATACCATTAAGCTTGAATCAGCACTTTTGATTAAAATTGTAATTATATAATGAATTATGAAATTTTAGTTAATCTCTGGAATTACTCAGAGAATTCCATCATAATTGTATTATACCAGGATGTTGGAGTTATGACCAACCCAAAGTCAACAAGCATGAATAGGCCTGCATTTTACCCAAGAGTGATTCATAAGAATAGAAATTACTGTACATAGGCTGGTGGTGCAGTCATGTTGGCCTTGCTCCCAGGAGTGTGACTCTGGCTCGAGTGGGCATTGTTGGCAGTGGGGAGGGGGACAGTCAGCATCCAGGAGCCCTCCCCCAGCTGCCACTGCTTGTAAAGATTTAGGGTCATGTGGCCTGCTGTTAATTTAGCCCCTGTGCTAAATTTCTCCTTCACCTTGTACTTCATGCCTTCAGGCTCTCCCCTTTGCCTACCCAAACACTCAGAAGGAATGAAATACTGAGATGAAATGCTGTTGTTATACCCAAATGTTGTCTAACATTTCCTTCTAATTTTATGTTTGGAATTCTTTCTGTGAGGCATTTTACTAACTCATAGCTAACTGATAGCTTAAATACATTGGTTACAATAACATTAATAAGCTATTTTAGATTCACAGAAAATATGGGATAATATTTCGCTAATAGACATTTGAGAGATGTTGTGTTTTTGGTACTAGGGATTGTACCCAGGTGGCTTAACCACTTAGCCATATCCCCATTCCTTTTTATTTTTTTGAGACAGGGCCTCACTAAGTTACTGAGGCTGGCATGGAACTCAAAATCCTCCAGCCTGAGCCTCCCAAGTCGCTGGGATTACAGGCCTGTAATACTGTGCCTGATATGAGTTGTTTTTTAAAAACACTGTACAGCAGCCAAAATGATTTATTTGAATTTACGTGGAGAGAACAAAGTAGATAAATTTAAAGCAGTGTTAAGACAGCATCAAAAAAAAAAAAAGACAGCATCAAAGGAATAATATAACATTTATTTAAAATTTACTACCACAGGGTTAGGGCTGTGGCTCAATGGTAGTATGTTTGTCTAAAATGTGTGAGACCCTGGGTTCTATCTCCAGACCACTCCCTTCAAAAATTAAAAATTTACTACCAGAAATGGATTATGCAAATTTTTAGGTAGGTACAGACTAGGTATGGAAGTGATATGCTCTACATGAGAGTGGTTATCTTCTAGGAGGAAGAGGAAGAGGTGGTAGGGTGGGCTTTAACTGTATCTATAATTTTTTTTCTTTAAAATGACCTAAGCAAACATAGCAATGGGTATTTTTTTTTGTTAAATTCTTATTCTTTTGGTTAATCTTACACTTTAACCATAAAATTAAAAACTCGGCCAAATAAAGTATCCATAATTATTTAAGTAGAATATTTAATTTGACAAATGGAACTAGTTTTATATGAGTGGAAAATAGGTGTCTGTCTCAGGGGAATGATTTGATTCTTACCTGCTCCAAAAACATACCTTATTCAGTCTTGGCAGTGCCTGGAATTTAAACCTAAGGAACAAAGCAGTTCTTAGTGGAAATATATTACCTCTTAGAACTAGATGTTTCTATCTCAACACTACAGACATTTTGGACTGGAGGGTTCCTGGTTGTAGGGAGAAATCCTCTATGTTGTAAGGTGTTTAGCAGCATCCCTGGCCTCTGCCCACTTGATGACAGTAGCACTGCCACTATGACCCCCTAGGGTCCAATCTTCCTTTCCTTTCTTCATCCACCTTTCATACAGATGTGAGCAGTAGCTTTTAGAATACACATTTATCAAGTGGTGCCCACTATAATTTTAGTATGATTCATTTTCTCTTTTTTATTATTATTTTATTGAGAGACAGATCTCACTGAATTGCTTAGGGCCTTGCTAAGTTGCTGAGGCTGGCTTTGAACTTGATCTTCGTGCCTCAGCCTCCTAAGCTGCTGGGATCACAGGTGTGGGCCACTTCACCCAGCTCTAATATGATTCATTTTCTAGCAGAATGTGATTTCTGGTTTTTGGTGGATGGTTTGGGGAAGGAAGGAAGATATGGGAGGAGGGGCTGTGTGAATAGCAGGTAAGCAGAGAATGCTAGATAGTATACAGGAGGTGTGTTCCTTAAGGACCTGAAAAGCTTGGGTGGAGGTTCTAGCAGGGGAGTCAGCTCTCAATATCCTTGATGGAAGAACAGTCCTCCTCTATTGGAGAAGGTCATCCTCTTTGACCTGGTGTGCAGCCTCTGGAGGGATGTAATGGAGTAGTGATAGAGGGAGGGAATACTCACCTAGCCAGCCAGATCAACCCTGGAGGTCAATGGGGTGACAGACATCACAGCCAGATCACCTTCACATCTGATATGTTTCTTAAGAAAAGGTGGAGACAGGCAAAGAAATCTTTCAAACTGCACCTCCTAATCCATTAAGAATATATCATCTGTGTCTAGGTCACATTCTCATCCAAGAGACTTTCTTTACTTATATGTACTCTGTGCTTGTTATGGACTAAAATCTGTGCCCCTCCCCCACTCCAACTGGATATATCTGAAATCTTTACTCCCAACATGATGGTATTAGATGTTGGGTCCTTTGGGAGGAAATTAAGCCATGAAAATGAAGCCCTAGTAAATGAGGTTAGCCCTTATAAATAGAGCCCAGAGAATTTTCTAGCTCCTTTTTTTTCTCCACTATGTGAGAGCAGTGACAACACTCAGAACTATGAGAAATAAGTGTCTACTCTTTATAAGCCACTCAGTCTATGTCTCTTTATTATAGCAGCCTGAACTAAGATGCTGCTCTAAGCCTTGGTTAAGTAAGTGATAGCATTTGCCTCTGACCAGTGATGAGTAAGCAGGATGGAGTGGTTCCAGTAGGAAAGAAGGTAAAAGGTCAGGTCAGTGTAATGGTATTACAGCTGCATTGTGAAGGGACGGGTAGGAAGAGAGTGAATGAAGCCCTAAATCACAGAATGGAAGTCTCCCATCCTGGAAGAACAATTAGGAAGTCCATAAAAGGTACTCTGTATTATTTTTTAGGTTGTTTAACCTTTCATAGAACAGCAACATGGTTGGCATACCCTCTCCTCATCCCTATTTTTAATGAAATTAATTAAATAAATATAACTAATATAAGCAGGTTTTAAATCTTTGGTCTATAAGGGGGCCCATTTAAAATCAGAAGGCCACAAATGTTTTCTCTTCTGTGTCCTGCTAGCTTGTTAAGCAATTTCCTCCACCCCAGCTTCCTACAAGCCATCATCTCATCCTGATAATGGAAGCTGAAACTGCCACCAAAGGCCTGGAGCCAAAAATCAGAGAACCAGAACTGTGACATCTCCAGCTAGCACAGCCTGGCTTAATCTACCCATGTATTTCCTCGCCTTTTGTTCCTGTGAATTGCAACATTTCTCTTGGATGGGTGAAGGCAGATTAGTTATCCTCCCAGTTTGGGCCAAATGGTGATTACATTCTTGTTTTTTTGTATATAATGTTGTCTTATTTCTGATGTAGGTGGATGGCCAAATCCAATTAGTTAGGATCCCAGCAGCCTCTGGTCTGGGCCCTGATGACTTGTCCCCAGCACTGGTGACTGGAAAATTAGATGATGATTTAGCTCCCTCAATCTCAGACCCCTTAGTAGTTTGGAAGAGAGTACTTACATCTCAGAGTGGGAGTCTTGGAGGTTTGAACAAACGGTGAGAACAGAGGGCTTAGAAATTAATTGACAGTGGGAAGACAGTAGGATCAGATGGTGGTTTTGATAGTCCACTCAGGAGTACAATCCCTGTTTGAGAAGTTCTCTTTGCTGGTGAGAGGAGCAGTCATCTCAACAACTGTTCACCCAGTTGAAAATCCAAGCTGGGCACCATGGCACACACCTGTAATCCCTGTAGCTCAGGAGGCTGAGGTAGGAGGATGGCAAATTCAAAGCTTCCTCAGCAACTTAGTGAGGCCCTAAGAAACTTAATGAGATCCTGTCTCAAAATAAAAAATAAAAAGGGCTGGGGATGTTGCTCAGTTGTTAAGGGCACCAGGGTTTAATACCTGCTAGCCAAAAAGAAAGAAAGAAAGAAACTCTAGTTGGTCAGTTTAGAGGTATGGGTATTCCCCAAATAACCCCCCTCCATCCCTTATGATCATTGTCCCCCCAGCCCCGAAAAAATGCTAACCCAAAATTCAAAGCTTCTCCATTTGGTTGCTATCTTGAAGCAAGAACCTATTACAGGAGTCCTAGGCCAGATGCCTGATTTGGGGGATCCCCAAAAGCCAGGTCTGCCTACTTACCCCCAAAACCAAGCAGAAAGGTAATAATGAAAAGCGGTATGGCCCCTCTGGGGAGGCAGAGTTAGGTCCAGTGTCAGTACTGTTTTCTGAGTGCTGACAGGAGCTTTAGGTTTAAATAGAGGAAGAATTGGTGGAGGAGGCTGGGGCACGGGTTGGTCATTCTTCAGTCTGGTTCTGGAGTTCTTATCACCTGTGAGTGTTCCTGGAGTTCTGGGCCAGGGATCTGACTCCAGGGATCCAACAAATCAGGTCTGGCCACTTACCCCAAAACCAAATGGAAAAGGTAATAATGGAAAGCATAAAATCAGTGTAGCTGCACCAGGAAGAGGAAGGGACTCGTGTTCTTAGGGAGGATGACATGAGTGAGGGGAATGTGGGGCAAGGGTTGGAGGCTTATGTAGCTATAGGCTTTTTGCTGCTGGCAGCACAAGTGATCTTGATCAGGTGTGGCCTGCTCCATCGTGACCTCTGGATTGGTAAGGTTGGCCTGTTCTCTGAGAAAGTCGCTGTTGCCTGGGGGCTAGCTTCTGTTCTTCGCTAGGTATTCATTCATCAGACTCCATGTTTCTGTAATCCAGGGTGACTCAGAGCAAAGGGATCAGGTGCAAAATGGAGGCAGATGGCAAGATGATAAGCCTTTATCCCTTTTTTAGTCACCCATTAACATTTGCAGGCAAAAGTGAAGTCTCTGTCTTGTTATGAGGGAACTTTGCAGGATGTGATCCTAGAAGCTGGTAATTCAGTTCCCATGAGATGATTTCTCCTGCTGTTCCTGGAAGGTATAAGAGAACCCTGCAGAGTTGTAGGTGCCAATCCAGGCATTGGAGACAGGATGTTGCAAATCTTGCCTCTCAGTCTTCTTATTTTTCTTTTTGATCTTAGAGATTGAACCCAGGGGCATTTACCATTAAGCTACATCCTCAGCCCTTTTTATTTTAAAACAGAGTCTTGCTCAATTGCTGAGGCCAGCCTTGATCTTGTGACCTTCCTGCCTCAACCTCCTGAATTTCTGGGGCTATAGGTGTGCGCCACTATTCCAGGCTTGCCTCAGTCTTGAAGGGGAACAAGATAGGCTAGGTCAATTTAGAGCTAATAACCTTGTATTACCAGTTTTTAGGCGAACATTCCTTAAATGATTAACATGCTGTGTGCAGAGTTTAGCAGGCACCTGAAGATAAATACAGAATGAAGGCAGAGATGTTAAACTTTATCCTGCTTTTAGTCACCCATTGGGCATCTTCAGGCCCAAGTAAAGGGTCACACTGCTTTTAGCAAAAGTAGCTTCCCTAATTCCCTGTTGTAAACCTAGGATTACTACTAGTAGTTATTACCACCCTTTGTTGAACATTGGCCTCACTGTGCAAAATTATTTACAAGAAAGAAATCTTATTAATCCTCATTTTACTGATGAAGAAACAGGATGTGGAAGTTCATACCAGATCACACTACTAGTCAAGTAAAGCCTTCTTCACTTATTTGTCTGGTCAGTGCCTTCTCATTCTCCCATATATCATTGAGGTGATTCTTCTATCAATGGAATCTCCTTGGCTGAATGTGGCTTTGTTTCTGTGACTTAAGAAGAAATATGTGTTTGACACATATCCCCACATTGTTTTCCTGGCACTTAGCTCTTAAAACCCTTGGAAGCTATAAAGTACCGTGTGTCTTGATATATGCTAGTGAGATGACATGGGGACTGGGGCTCCTTGCAAGAGGAGCAAGCCCACTGGACTTGTGCTTAGACAGACTCCTGTCTTGAGGTAGGTGGGAAGAGGCCAGTGAGGTCTGCATGTCCTGGGGTGGGTAAAACCTTAGACAGTGGCCTTCCCTTTTCTTTGGTGGCCTCAGAGCAATGTCATGGGAGTTCCACTACATACCTTCTTCACTCACTTTTCCAGGACAGGTACCTGGTTTTCCAGCTTCTCTTCCTCAAAACTGTTTTCTCCAAAACTTGGAATAATAAAGAAAAAGGTCCCCACCCCACACCTCGCCCCCAGGATTGAACCCATGGGGTACTTAATTTACTGAGCCACCTCTCTCTCTCTCCCTCTCTCTCTCTCTCTCTCTCTCTCTCTCTCTCTCTCTCTCTCTCTATCTATCTATATTTGGTACCGGAATTGAACTCAGGGATACTCCACCACTGAGCCACATCCCTAGTCCTTTTTGTATTTTATTTAGAGACAGGGTCTTGCTGAGTTGCTTAGGACCTCGACAAATTGCTAAGAGTTGGCTTTGAACTCTTGATCCTCCTGCCTCAGCCTCCTGAAAATCAGTTTCCAAAAGATTCTCCTAAGGGGATAGTAGACCTTAAAAGTCTCTTGTGACTTCTGGGGGAGGGTTTCTTGGGAATGATGAGTGCAAAAGATCTAGAGGAGAGTGGGTGTGGCCTGCAACTCATCCTTTCAAACCCTGGTGTTTCTCTCTGAGATGGATTGGCCTCCTCTGGGCCTCTCTAGCACTCAACACTAGAGAAGTACCTGCTTGTTTTACGTGGAAATAGGAGTGGACCTTACAGCATGAGGATGCAGGGGACAACAGGCAAATTTTGTGGGTGGGATACTTTGGCCCTTTATATTTACATTCACAGAGAAATGTATTATATGCAGTGGACGGTAAAGTTGGAAGAACTTTGGCTACATGTCTTAATTATTTTTTTAATATTTTAATATTTTTAGTATTTTTGGAGATAACACACACACACACACACATATATAATATATATAGAGAGAGCGCACAAATTACACCCGTCTTCAAGTTATTAGAAAAAACAGAATTATAGGCAATGATGTTGTCCCTTTATGACCAGTAGCATTTTCTTGGCTCTCTCTCTCTCTCTCTCTCTCTCTCTCTCTGGGTGTGGGTGTTTCTGAGGATTAATGAATTCCAGAGACCATTTCTGGGTTTTTTTTTTCTAATTTTTTGGGGTTTTATTTTATTTTTTTTCATTTCTGTTTTTTTTTTTTTTTAAAGGAGGTAAATCCCAGTGGCCCCGGAGGCTGAGGTAGGAGGATTACAAGTTCAAAGCCAGCCTCAGCAATGGCAAGATGCTAAGCAATTCAGGGAGACCCTATCTCTAAATAAAATACAAAAGAAGGGCTGGAGATGTGACTCAGTGGTCGAGTGCCCCTGAGTTCAATCTGGTACCAGGGGGAAAAAAAATAAAGGAGGTTAAGACTGAACAGCAAGTACAGGATTTTGCTATATTTTGCTATACCACCTACTTAATAAATCACACAAAGCACTTACAATCTTTACAGGGGGCAAGTGCATGTTTCTCTTTTCTGAACTTAATGTTCCTTTTGTCGAGTAGGTTGTGTCTATCAGTGTATCATTTATATCCCTTCTTTCTGCTTCTGCAATGACGTTAGCACGAATGTGCTCAAAGACATTAACTTCCTCATTTTAAGTGACACATGTGTCCAAATCAGTGAGTGCATTTACTTGCCAATGAGTGGGTGACCTCACATGACCTCCTAGCATGGGTTGTGATGCTGGAAGGCATTGCAAAATCTCAGCGTGTGGGTGGTCATGGTCAGTTTCCAGTGCCAGGCTGGCTTCCTATTCAATGTGCACAAGATCTCTAGCTGATAGAGGAACATGTGTAACAGGGGTTTTGTGCAAAGAAAGGAAAAAAAAAAAAAACCCGGTATTTTGTAATCAGTGAAGATTAAAGAACTAATATACTTTTGGGTTTTCTTTTTTCCTCCTTTTGGACAAAAATAAGGAAATAAATAAATAAATGAGGGCACTGCTTGCCACTGCACTCTTACACTCAGAGGGCAAGCCAGCCTTTATGTCCATTAGTTAAGCCTGGCAATTTTAGAAACTGTGAAATGATTTTCTGTAAGTTGGATGTAAGTTGGTCAATTTTTTGGTCTTTGCCTAAAATCTGTTAGGACAGCCTGTCCATTGATTAATGAATGGAATTGGTAATTCATAGGCTCAAGGAAAATAATAAAGAGGGGAAAGGCATTCTACTGATTGAAAACAGATTAATTTTAGGGGCATCAGATGGAAAAAATCATAAGAAAAGGCAGGAAGAAGGAGAGTTTAGGAAACATTAGGTGCCTACTAACTGATTGAATTTGGCTGGAGCTAGGGTGAGTGAATAAATTAGAGGAGGGAATCGAGATGGGATATTCAGGTTTATCTTGCATCCAAAAGCCTTTGAGTGAATGCAGGCTAATAAATGAACTCCTGTGCTGGGATGTGGCTCGGGGTAGAGTTCTTGCCTAGGATGTGTGTAGGCCTTGGGTTATAGTCCCCAGCTCCAGGGGAAAAAGAAAAAAAAAACTAAATTAATTCCTTAGATCAGGGATTTCAAAGCTTTGAGAAGATGAATCTGGAAGTTTTGTGGAAGTGAGATTAGACAGGAAGAGGATAGGGGTGGTGGCTAAAGGAAGGATGGTAGACAGGAATTAGTTCTGGAAGGGAATGGGAGCTTGAACCTGAGCAATGGGATTGTTGCAGAGATAGATGGAGCCTTCAGGAAGAAGTCAGGACCTTAGATGCACATCTGGGAGTTGTTTGCAGTAGGTGAAATTTGAAATGATAGATTGATTTATTTGTTTACAGTGCTGGGGCTCAAATCCAGGGCCTTGGGCACGCTGGGAAAGCACTCTCCCATTGAGCTACATCCCCAGCTAGAAAGGGTGGATCTCATGAACTCACAGAGGATGAAATGTTGTAGGGACAAACAAGGCAAGACAACGAAGATAGCAGGAAATAGTTTTATTGACTGCAGCCAGGCTCAGAGGGCACAGCTTTTGCTATAATCAATTAATCCCCTGAACCCCAAGTTCAGGTAGTTTCAGAGTTTTCTACCCAGTATGTAAGGAGAGGGGCTCAGAAGTTCGCAGTCTGCAGAAATTCACATAAAAGCACTTTTTTCTTTCACTGTTTTGGCAAGTTAACACTTCAAGGACAACACCTGAGAAGGGGAGAGCTTCTTCTCCCCTTTCTTTCCTCCTCCTGTCAGCTGTTACCATGGAGCCCAATTGGTAACTTATCTTAAAAATGTAGACATCTCTGTGAAGCCCAGTTCAAGGCCAGAGGCCTTGTTTGCACATTTCTACAAACTACTATAATGGATACGTTTGTGAAAAACTAGTAAGGGGTGTCCAGCACCCGGAGTGCTGGTATCTTCCCTGCCAGTAGCCAAGTAAAACTAGGGTGACACGAAAATGTGAGGTTTATCTACATTGACTCCTTTGCAGAGACTCTTTTGCTGACAGTCCCAAAATCAGCCATGGTGAAGATTTCTGGAGAAGCCCAGTTAAGACTTTTCTGTGGAGAAAGGGGGTGCCACCACAGAAAGACCTTTACAAAAGCTGGGGAAAAGTTATAGAAGGGAGCAGGAAAAGATAAATAAAGCAGACAAGGATCAACCATGAAAAATTAAGAGTAAAGGGAAACAAAGAAGGATAAAGTTCTGGGTTTTTTCTCTCTCCTCATTCTTTTGTCCACTGACATTTTTTTGTGTATGCTATATTTTTCTCCCCCAAATAAGGGATTTTGTTTGTCCTCTTCAGGAAAACACTGAATGCCTTATCTGAGGTAGAGGGTTATTAGGGACTTCTAAAGCTCACCTGGAAATTGTTGTATTTTTGGTTAAGATTGGAAATGAAAGGGTGACTGGTTATGTGGAAAGTGATGATAATACAGTTTGACTTGTTCCATTTTTACCATTCTGACGACATGCTGACGACATGCTGAGCCATCAGACTGTGTGGTTCTGAGAGAGTGAACAGATAAACACAAAGGATATGTGTTTGCAAGTTCTTGTGTTAACTATTTAAAGTGGGGCTTATAATCCTTTTAAACATTTTTTTGTATAAATAATAAATTTACTTGGTTCAGAATTTAAAAATCTATGATGAATGTTGCTTCCCCCTGTTACTACCTCTACCTGATACTAGCTTCTTACATCTTTCTGGAGTTTCTTTGTGCTATTCCATACAGGCTGTTACAATGCAAATGTCTATTATTTTCTTAACTTCCCATCGATGAGCATGACAAACAATAAACACTGTTCTGGCTAGGTGCAGTGGCACATGACTGTAATCCTAGCAAGAGGCCGAGGCAGGAGGATCTCAAGTTCGAAGCCAGCCTCAGCAATTTAGTGAGATCCTACCTTAAAATAAAAATAAAAGGGCTGGTGATGTCGCTCAGTGGTAGTGCACCCCTGGGCTCAGTCCCATGCACACACAAAATAATAATAAAAATAAGTGTGAAAAATTCTTGTGCTGTAAGTGGCTTTCCATGATATATTTTTTCCTTTTCTGATACATACTTACATATTTTATCTGTAGATATTGATAGTTTTGCCAGTTTGTATCAACCTTGGTTTAATTTTATTTGTTTTTCAATTCATACTTTCTTTCTTTCACTTGTGTGGACTAATACTCTGGCACAGTGTGGAATAGCATAGTGATAATTGGTGTTCTTGCTAGGGAAGGACTTCCTTGTCCTGTCTTCCCAGTAAGATTCCTATTGGCTTTGGTCTGTTTTCCTTCTTCTTCTTCTTTTTTTTAATATTTAATATTGATTGATTTATTTATTTTTAGGTGGACACAATATCTTTATTTCATTTTTATGTGGTGCTGAGAATCGAACCCAGTGCCCCACGCATGCTAGGCAAGCTTGCTACCACTTGAGCCACATTCCCAGCCCTGGTCTGTTTTCCTTCTTAACTAAGCACTTCTTGATTCTTGTTTTGTTATTTTAAACCAAGAAAGAATGCTAAATCGGGCTCCTGGCAGTGGTGATGGTAATGGTGGTACACAAACCTGTAATCCTAGGGATTCAGGAGGCTGAGGCAGAATAATCCCAAATTCCCAAGTTCAAGGCCAGCCTCAACAATTTAGCAAGCAAGGCCCTGAGCAACTTAGCAAGACTCTGTCTCAAAATAAAAAATAAAAAGAAATTTTAAAAAATTTCTGGGTATGTGGCTCAGTGGTTAAGATTCTGGGTTCAATCCCTGATACAAAAAAAAAAAAGTTGAATTTTGTATGCTTTTTAAGTATCTCTGATGATTAGTAGATATTATTAGCTTTAGCTTAAGATCCAGTATGGTGAATTATATGAATAGCTTCTTAAATATTTGAATAATCTTACATTTATGGGATAAACCATATCTTACCATGATATGATGCTGGAAATTATCTGCCAAAATTGGAGAAAGGATTCTTGTAGTGATCTTTTTACTTGAGATTAGTTTGTTGTTTACCTATCTATCTTCCTTCTCAGTTCAAAGTTTTGATAGGGTTCCCTTTTATAAAAGAGTCTGCGTCCAGTGTTTATTGGTTGGTTGGGGTAGGTATGTAATTTTTTTTTGCCCCCACAACATCATTTCATCTGTGTAAATGATTCTCTTTAGAGTGTTCATCTCTTGGTGTCAGGATTAGTAAAATGTCTTCGGTAGAAAGTTATCCATTTGCCCAGATTTTAATTAAACTTATTTGCATAGAATGTTGTGCAGTTGTTTCTTCTGATTTCTATAATTTTCTGTTCATTTTTTTCTTTATGCATTTTTACTTTGTGTTATATGTGGGCTTTCTCTGCTGCACTTTATCCTTAATTGAATTAAGTAGTAAATAAAATAAAGTGATTAAAATAAACTTTGCCCCTTTTCATGTAGATACAAAAGTTGTAACTGAGAAATGTGCCAACTGGGCCAACATTCCTGGGGGGAGCACAAATAGTTTCATAACTATAATGCTTTTTTAAAAAATCAGCAATTATGGTTGAGCCATCATGATGGAGAAGTACCCAGACAGACCAAGGGAGACACATGTATTTTGAGCGTATTTCATGTATGAGACGGTCATGATAATTGTACTGTTTTTTTTTTCCTCCCCTTTTCATTATATGGATCTATCATAAAGTAAGTCATGGTTCAGTTCGTCTAAAGCAGCATTCCTACTACATGAGACTGATGAATCTTTTATGTATTAATTTTTTTTCATTGCACATTGTCACTTTGTCATCCTTTCTACTCCTCCTGCTTTCAAGATTAGAGAAACTTCAAACTTTAAAATAACACTGAAAACACCTAACTGGCAGCAATCCTTTTAAAAAATGCATGCTCTTTTTAAATTTTTGGCAATGCTGGGGATCAAACCCAGCGCCTTGTACATGCTCCACCATGAGCTATAGGCACGTGCTCCACCATTGAGCTATACCCACTGCCTCTAGTACACAGTAGTACATTGCTAATAAGCTATCAAGTAGATAAAAGATCATTAATAATAGGCGAAATAAGCAGAAAGATGTTTAATGTGTGTTTGTGACTTTATAATGTCTAATACTTATTATTATTCAGATGGTTTTCTTATTTTAAGTATTTTTCTGGAATTATCTGAATTTGTAGGGCGAATGGTTTAACAGATCTTTTTTTGTATCAAGAAAATGACAATGTGATTCAGAAGTAGGGGCAAATCTGAGTTTTGCAAGACCCTGAAGTGGATGTAATTTGGATACCTTCTTTAAATTACTACACAAAATTAGGTATAGCACCTTGGTGGGGGCCCATGCAAGTTAGAACCCTGAAGTTTACCCTGGCTAGATTCATGGTCAACCTGTCTTTGGCAGAAGACCTTATACTCAAACCTGGAGTCATGGCTGAGGATATAACAAAGTTACTTAATCTCTTTGGACCAAAAACCATAGGGGCTTTTTTTTTTTTTTTTTTTTTTTTTTTTGGTATGGGGGATTGAACTCAGGGGCATTTGACCACTGCACCACATTCTCCATCCCTATTTTGCATTTTATTTAGAGACAAGGTCTCCCTGAATTGCCTAGCACCCCCATGTTGCTGAGGCTGGGTTTGAACTCACGATCCTTCTGTCTCATCCTCCTGAGCTGCTGGGATTACAGGCGTGCACCTCCGTGCCTCGCAATAGGGGCTATTTTTTTTTTTTATAAGCCTTGACTGAGTGATAGGGAGTGAGAAGGTTTGAATAGATACCACAATAAGAACACCAACAAAATTAAGGGTGATTATCCTTTCTAAACCTTGACTATTCTGCAGATGCATAGGGTAGCCACTGCCGGTTTGGAGAAGATTTAAAGAGAAAGATACTGGTAGGACATTTTTGTACTAATCTTACAGAGTCCTAACTTGGACAGAATAGCTTCCTCAAACTAAGACCTGAACTACAGAATTTAGGGGCTTTAAAAAGGTGTCTTGAGTTATAGTTTTCTGGAACAGATAATTAAATGTTAAAGTGAATTGGTAACAATGCATATCCAAATAAATATTATATACAGGCTACATACAAGCTTGCCTGTATTAAAGTTCTCCTTCTTTACTTTTTTAAAAAAATATTTTTATTAGTTATTGATGGACCTTTATTATTTTACTTAATTGCTTATATGTGGTGCTGAGAATCGAACCCAGTGCCTCACACATGCTAGGCAAGCTCTCTACCACTGAGCCTCAACCCCAGCCCCTCCTTCTTTCCTTCATAGTAGAGGAATACTGTGAAGAACTGTTACTCAGAGCTTTCTATTTGGCAAGGAAGATATGGGAATGATATGGATTTCATGGGAAAGATTTTAAATATTTGGAGTTTGTCAGAGGGCAAATGTTGATCAGCTTGATGTGGAACTTAAAGATGTAAAATATAAGGAAGCCAGGTGCAGTGGCTCATGCCTGTAATCCCAGCAATTTGGGAGACTGAGGCAGGAGGATCTGAAGTTTGAGGCCAGCCTCAGCAATTTAGGATGCCCCTATCTCAAAGAATAAAAAAGGACTGGGGTTGTAGTTTAGTGGTAAAGCACCCCCAGGTTCAATCTCCAGTCCAAAAACCAAAAAACCAGAAAGTTGAGGAAGCATTTGGTTTTGTAGTCACAGAGTTGGTTTCAGATCCTGGCTCTGTTTTGCTCCAGGCACATTAGTTAACTTCACTGAACCTTAGTTTCCTTATGTATAAAATGGGGATAATCGTAGGATTATGAGAATTACTTTTGTGCATGTGTCAAGGGCTGACATGCAGCCTGACATCTGGAAACTTGTGTAAATGTCAGCTGCCTTCTAGTTTAGGAAGGAAGGTATTAAAGTATATGTGGGGAGGATAAGTAAGATTGGCTAGGGTCTCTGAGATTATAGCCAGAAATGTGGAAGACTCTCAAAGTAACATTTTTCTCCCTGATTTTATGTATAACTTGCATACCTTAAAATGCACATGTTAATGTTCAGCTAGGTGGATATTTACGTATTTATAGACTATGTGATTACCGCCCAGATCAAAGATAGAAAGCACTGATCTCAAAGTTCTCTTAGTTCTCTTTGAGATCACAGTGCATATCCACGATCCTTCAGTCCTAGTGCTCATCTCTTTTCTGATCTCTGTTATCGGTCTATCATCAAAATTTTGAAATTCAAATAAACATAATCATACAGTATGTACTTTTTGCGTCTTTTTCTCCCCTTCAGTATAATATTTTTGAGATTTTTCCATATTGTTGCATGATTAGTATGTTTTTAAAAAATTGCTATGGAGTATTCCTTTACACAAATACTAATAATTTGTTTATCCGTTATTAAATTGATTGGAATTGTTATTTTAACTTTTAGACGTTAGGAATAATAAAGTTTCTATGAACATTGTTGTATAGATACTCTTCTGAATATCTGGGCCATAATGTGAACTTAACTTTAATAATGCAAAATGGTATTCCAAATGTTTGTAATATCTCAGCAGCCATGTAGACCCCATCACTCAAATAAAAATTACCAAGAAATTGCGCCTGGTCTGATGGTCCACATGTGTAATCCCAGCAGCTTCAGAGACTGAGACAGGAGGACTACAAATTCAAAGCCAGCTTTAGCAACTTAGCAAGGCCCTATCTCTTAATAAAAAATAAAAAGGGGTGGGGATGTGGCTCAGTGGTGAAGCACTCCTGGGTTCAATTCCTGGTACCAAAATAATAATAATAATAATAATAATAAAATAAAAATGAAGAAAAGAATTTGCTCTATTTGCTTCATTTTCCTTCCCAGGATTTCCTTTGTGCAAGTATATTTTTTTCATTTAAACAATTACAGATGCAATATATAAGCAATGTATAAAGTTATAGAATGAATAAGCAATTATAACTATGTTCTCATCTTAATGTATACCCTACTATCTATAGTGTTTTAAAGCTAATCCTAAATATTATATGCATTTACATTCTTCAGGATACATCCCCCAAAATGGACATTTATCCTGGGGTGATGTTGCAATCCTGTAAATCCAGTGTCTCAGGAAGCTGACGCAGGAGAATAACAATTCAAGGCTGGCCTGGACAACTTAGCGAGACCATGTATCAAAAAAAAAAAAAAAAGAATATAAAAGACTGGGGATGTGATTCAGTGGTAAAATACCACCAAAGGAAGAAAAAGGGACATTTAAAAGATATTCTACTATTACACTTAACTAAAGTATTAACCATAAAATAGATTTTTAAAGAAAGCAGTGATAATAATGCAAAGGAATCAGTTTAAGAAAAGCATAGCCAAATTACCCAACTTATGTAACTTGACTTATGGCTCAGGGAATGGTTTGGACATAATATATAGAGAGTTTAGCTTTGCAGTTTAGCTAAATTTTGAAAAAAGGTAACAGAAAGTGTAGGGGAAACCCATGCAGTTGTGTTGACTGTATAGTTGGTGCAGTGATTACCATATTAATGTCTGTAGCAAGTAATGAATTGGAGAAGAGGAGACTGAGATCCGTGGTATGTTTCAGGGATCCGTCCTTGGTTCTGGGTTGTTAGGATGGCATAAAGATCTTTCCCATCTTACTGCAGCTTAGTATTGCTTGAACATTGGCTATGTCTGTCCTTTGGCATGGACTATTTTTGTTCTTTTTCCACAGCATGATTGGTGTGTCTCACTCCCCAACTTTAATATATAGTTGGTCATTATACCAACCAGAGGAGTTCCCAGAGAGGGGAACCTTTATTCAGGACACTTGGATCCTTGGCATACATGATGGCAAAGAATTTCAGTATGTGCCAGTTAGAGATGGATTTATTTAGAAAAGCAGACATGCATTCAAGGGAGAATGTGTTACTGAAAGCTGGGTCCTTGTCCCTGATGCCAATTCAATAAAAAGGACATGGTTTTGAGAATAAAGGAAAAAGAAGTTTTATTGCTTTGCTAGCAAAGGAGAAACACAGGGACTTCTTTCCCAGTGATTGTGATTCTCCTCATCAGAGAAAACAGAGGTTTGTTGTTGTTGTTGTTACTGGGGATTGAATTCAGGGATACTCGGTCACTGGGCCACATCCCCAGCCCTATTTTATATTTTATTTAGAGACAGGGTCTCACTGAGTTCTTTAGTGCCTCGCTTTTTGCTGAGGCTAGCTTTGAACTCCTGATCCTCCTGTCTCAGCCTCCCAAACTGCTGGGATTACAAGAATGCACCACTGCACCTGGCAGAGGGTTTTTAAAGACGGGATTCATTCCAGGTGTTGGGGTGTGTGTATATGTGTGTTGTGATTCACTTGTTAATTTGGGAGATAGTCATTTCTTATATCTTCTGGTGGCATCTCTGAAGTCTGAATTACTTGGTTCCTGTGGTGGGTGAGTGCTCAAAAAGATAAAAGGTAATCTTGCTTCCCACGACCAGGTTAGGGAAAGGGAGAAGGAAAAGAGGAAAAGAAAACATGTCCATTTTAAAAATAAGCCTCAGTAGCAGAGCAGCAAGGGCTGTATTCAAAGCATGAAGTGGGCCACTGTTACAAATGCAGACTATCTCAAGAGAGAGATGTCTTTGAGGAAAAAGTACATTCAGGAGAGAATGTTGGCCATCCTCAGAGGGAGCGAAAGTAAGTCTCTGTGTGAGGGGTTAGTATGTAGAGAGGGGCAGTGGTTGGGGGTTGGACTAGCGGTGGAGCCAGGGTGGAGTTACTCAATTTCATACCCATTTTTCTAGACCTTGCTTTTTGCAGGCTAGGACACCTTGCAGGAGTGTGGTCTAAGGACATGGGCCTTGTTGCTCAGGAATGCTTGTTTTGCATTTCAAAGTTCATGGGTGTCTTTTGCGTGCCAACAGCTTATAGGCATTTCTCTTTTGAGACTCCATACATCTTTCCTTTTCTGTACCCCCAAATTCCTTCTCAATTATAACTTTTATACTGGGCTCTTTTTAAGTTAGGCCAACTACATTTATGGACCAGGAAGGAAGTTGGGGATGGTAGGGTAGGATCTAGATCTTACTTCCTTGCCAAGGACCAGAGGGGTCTCAGAGGAACTTTTCATGCAAGGAAAAGGGCACCATTACTTACCAATAGTTGATGCTGAGATAGGTGAACTCCTCCCTGCCTATGTGATTAATAACCAGGGAGGGGAACAGAGGTATAACATACATAGAAAAGAGTCTAAAATTATAAAGGCACAACATTGTGCATTTTCCAAAGTGATCTTATTTATCTAGATCTAGAAATGGAATATTACTCATATCCTGAAATGTTCCCCTAATGTCTGCTTCTACTCAGTGTGGGAGTGAGGGGGTATTTTTATCAATTCCAAACCAGAATTAATTTAACAATTTTTTTCAGAGTGATATTGTTAGGAGAGATTGTGAATTCGTGCTACTACTACTATATGCTTGCTTATGTTCTTGAGACTGGCTTATGATTGAGTAGTGTTCTTGTAAAAATATACCAGTTCAAGGTTTCCATGAGTGTTTCAAACCATGAACTTTTGACTTTTGGAACCTTGGTAGGTTAAGAGTCTATTTCTGCATATAAGCTACAGACCTCTTTTGATCTGTAGTAGACCTAATTTTTATAAATTGCTTGTTTAAAAAGCTTGCTTTACATCTAGAAAAACCTAGTGCAATTTATAAATGGGAAATTATTCCAAGAGTTCCTTCAGCCAATTTAGAGTTAATTATGTTTGAGATGATTTTAACTTCTGCCTCCATTTCCATGGTCCTTTCATATCTGGTATTATTTATGTACAAGTGACTTGCTAAAGTCACAGGGGCGTAGGGCAACTTGTGCAATTAATCTCTCGCAATTAGATAGAAAGTGAGTTTTAATTTTCTTTTCATCCAAGTATGGACTATGTTGACTTGGCCAAAACGTTTGGTATAAGGACAAAGTTCAAATGTTTATGGCTTTACTTTTTTAAACTGACTTGTGAAATAGAAGGACATTTTTTTCCTATAATCAGTGTTTGATCAGTGAGGAAATATGGGTATCTCTAAAGGATCAGGATGAATTTTTAAAAATAACTGTGTGGTCTTAATGATAACAAAACTAATATGACAATGTATCTGGGATAGTTAAAATGTTTTTATATGTATATGCATACACACATGCACTTGTTCTGCTCATGCACATTTCTTGATTAATTGTTTATCAGTAATTGTGACCTTCAATAGTGAATATATCTCAGGAAGGAAGGAATATTTTTGTTTTTAACAGTGCTTCTTTTGATACCTAATTTAGTAATAGTCTTCGTTTACAGACACTGGCCTAGTACCAGAGAGCTCTTAAGCTGGTACCTGCTCTCTTACAATACAGATATTTACCTTAAGAACAACTTCAGTTCCATGTGTGCCCACCACCTCATGTGCACAGCTGAGGTGCACACCTGAGGCAGGAGGATCACAAGTTCAAAGCCAGCCTCAACATCTTAGCAAGGCCCTAAGCAGCTTAGCAAGACCCTGTCTCTAAATAAAATATATAAAAAAAGGTATGCAGCTGTGGCTCAGTGGTTAAGCACCCCTGGTTCAATCCCTGGTACAGAAAAAGAAAAAAAAAAAAAAAAAAGACAAGGAACCTTGCTATATTTAAAGAGTCTGAGACTTGACATATAAATATAAGGTCTGATCTTGGATTGAATCCTGGATGAGAAAAAAAATTGTAGATTAGATAATTTTTATTGCATTAATGACAACCTCCTTGATTCTGATAATTGTACTATAATTAAATAAGTGAATCTCTGTATCCTGAGGAAAAGTATGCTGAAATATCTAGGGGAAAAGAACATGATGATTTCTTTTTTTTTTTTTTTAAAGGAATTTTATTTTATTTATTTATTTATTTATTTATTTTTTAAAGAGAGAGTGAGAGAGGAGGGAGAGAGAATTTTTCATATTTATTTTTTAGTTCTCGGCGGACACAACATCTTTGTTGGTATGTGGTGCTGAGGATCGAACCCGGGCCGCACGCATGCCAGGCGAGCACGCTACCACTTGAGCCACATCCCCTGCCCAAGAACATGATGATTTCTGCAATTTATTCTAAGTGATTCAGAAAAAAAAATTATCTTTTTATGCATACAGACATAGAACAATAGAGCAAATGTGGCAAAATGAAAGCAATTAGTGAATTTGGGTGAAGTGCCCTATAGTTGCAAAATTTGTATATTCAATTTTAAAAAGTAAATCAATCTTCCATAAGGTATATCTAGGAATAGAACTGCTAAGTCACAGGGTCTGATTTTTTTTGATTTACTACACAGCATCAAATTGTTTTCCAGTATGGTTGTGTTACAGAGCTGAGGGCTTTCAAGAAACTGAGTCAGCATGCAGATTCCCCCAACCCTAATTCTTGCAATCAAATCAGAAAAATTTCAGACGTGTAACTCAGAGTAACAGGGATGAGTTTATTGAAGAAATAGGAAAAAGGAAAGGGGACATTCTCAAGGGAGAGAGTGGGTCCTTTCAGAGAGGAGAGGGACAGTGTGCCTTTCCTGCATTTTAGTTTTATTGGGGGATCCCAGAGAAGTTTCCAGAGAATCCTGCCCAGGTCTACTTCTTGACTTTTAACTGACAGCAGGATGCATCAGAGTTTGAAGTCCCCGCTGCCATGACAACTCTAGGTCACCTTGGTCCAGGCTGACTGTTCTAATTGGAATTTTAAGCATAAATTCCTACAGATTTTATGGTTAGTAGGAATTATCCTTATCTCCCTGAGCTTCAGAATCTGGTCTATGAAAAGGGTCACAAAGGTCTCCCCCTTCAGGGTAACTTGGGTTCTTCTTATCAATATTCTTTCAGGCCAGTAGTTGTTCTGCAGATAACAGGTAATTTGCTGAGGAATGTGACACATCCTGTTCACTTAAGCCAGGCAGGGCTGCAGGTAAATTGCTTCTTGGAAAAGAAAGCATATGGGGATTAGCATAGTGGGCCTATTTTATAGAATTATTCTCTTGACTTTGTGTTCCCACAATTTGCATCTGTCTGTCCCCTGTCAGTTGTACTAATTACATTCCTGTCATCTACATCTTCATCAACACTTGATATTATCAGGTTTAAAATTTTTATCAACCTTATGGGTATGAAATTGTATCTCATTGTAGTTTAGTTTACATTTTTCTGATTATAATGAGGAAGAACATCTTTTCAAATGTTTAGTCAATAAGGTTTAGTCTTTGTTTCTTTTTTTTTTTTTTTTTTAGTTTTAGATGGACACAACAACTTTTATTTACTTATCTTCTTACATGATGCTGAGGATGGAACCCAGTGCCCCACTCATGCTAGGCAAGTGCTCCATCACTGAGCCACAACCCCAGCCCATTAAGGTTTAGTTTTATCTGAATCGTTTGACATATTCTTAGTCTTTTTTTTTTTTAACTGAGTTCCTCTGATTTTCTTTCTACTAACTTTTTGTATGTCTTATTGTATTCTGGAAATTTATCTTTTATCATTATTGTTGTTCATGTGAATGTGTATTTTATGGTCTAGGGTTCAATTCCAGGTGGGCAAGTGCTCTACCCCTGAGCTAGATCCTCGACCTTCCATATATTTTTGAAAAATGCTAAACTAAAATATAAAAGTGAGTTACATGTATTTGAGTTACACAGAATAAACTAGGTCAGGGGGCAGAGAAAATATTGCACATCAAGTGTGTGGAGGCCTCAGGACTGGCTTCTGTTTATAGATCAGTTCTCTTGTAACTCAGGTAAATAATGTGAAGCAACTTTAAATTGCATTCTTATCGCTGACTCTTCTAAAGAAGAATATGTTTAGAAAGTCTGTCCTCTGTCCCTAATGTATTTCATTCAGACTTAGTAAAAAACTCATTCTTCTCTCCTACTTGTAGATATTTTAAAAAATTGATATATTTCTAAATAATGAAACTTTTACACTATTAGGTATTGGTCAGTATTTGGATTGAATAATCTACTCTGAGCAGTACTGCAATGTCCATAAAGTAAGAGGGTAATTCATCAGGAACACTATCTTTGTCCACCCTCTAATACTAATTAAAGATGAAGAAAGGTTAGAACTGACTCCTGAAAAAGATAGCCTAATGATCATTGAAGAATTTATTATTCTAAATGTTAAAATGATTAGATGTTAGCTTTGCATGTGGGGCAACAACCCCTCTCCCTCCAAGAAAACCCCAAACCAAAAATCACAAAATGTCAACCCTATTAGGAAACTTAAAAAATTTCCCACTCCTTTATTTTAAAAAAAGACACCCATGATGGAAGTGGTCTAAGTCCTCTGTCCTTTTTCCTCCAGTGCATCATGCTGCCATTTCATAGGGAAAAAAAAGAAAGAAGTTTTCCAATTCTTTCTATTGATGCATATATCAGATCAGTCTTCAGGGGCTTGATAATACAGGGCTCTCAGTTCTGCTCATTGATTTCCTGGTAACCTGGAAAATGAGAAAATCAAAGGGGATCTCCTTTCAGGGATTTAATATCTTCATCTCCACTTCAAAAGAAAAGATTTTTCTTTGTAGCATAATGTAGGGAGTAAATTCCTCTGTGACACACCCCAGAGGAACAAAGGGGTAGTCATGTTAGGTACTGTGTACATAGTGACTCTTTCTTCTTTGAAGGTCTTCTCACTTATATTCATACTGAGTCCTTAGAACTGGATGGGAATAGTCATTTTTTAATTTACAAAAAAACTAATGCTGCTTTAAAAATCTTTGAATTGTGTTCTTTTTTTGGGGGGGGGAGGGTAATGACTAGAGATTGAACTCAGGGGAGGGGGCAGTTGGCCACTGAGCCACTGCCCAGCCCTATTTTGTATTTTATTTAGAGACCAGGTCTCACTGAGTTGCTTAGGGCCTCATTTTTGCTGAGGCTGGCTTTGAACTCAGGATCCTCTGTCTCAGCCTCTGGAGCCACTGGAACTACAGGTGTGTGCCACTGCACCCAGCTGAATTGTGTTCTTTATGGAAAATACAATATCACTGTGGAGAAGAAAATCAAATCCCATTGCCCAAAGATAGCCACTTAATGTTTTTTTTTCTTGGTGCTTTTCCTATGTTTATATGTTTCACGGAGTTAAACTATAGTTTAAGATTCCACTTCTTTTCACTTAGCATAAGAAGATTTATTAATAACTGCATTAGATATCATTGCCTGGATTGATTATAATGAAGAGCACCACAAAGGACACTCTTTCCTACATTTCTTATGATTAATTTCTAGAATTAGAATTACTGATCATCAGCAAAACTATTTTTAGTTTTTCATGACAAACCAACTTTGAAACTAGTTGCTAATAGTTTTATACTCATGTGGAATATATGTGTACCTGTATCATTTGACATTGAACTTCATCATGAAACAAAACATATTGCTGATTTGGTAATGTAAATCAGTGAGTTGCTGTCTAATTCAAATGTCTTTCAAAGAGTTTTGATTTATTTATTCGTGATTTATGTTGCTTCTATTAAATCAGTTCATGAAGTTTACTTACTTTTCTGCAGGATCCTGGGCTTTTCTTATTAAATACTTTTTGTATATTAAAAACATCTATTTTTGCCATTTGTGGTAAACACCTTTTGCCATTTGACTTGGTTTTTGACTTTATGGCTTTTATTGGGGAGACATAAGTCTTTATTTTTACACTGTTCAGATCTTTATCTGAGCAGACTATTTCTGTGAAGTTCTTTTGCCAATTGTGTAGAGAGGAAGATCAAGAGGAGAGGGTTATGGAGAACAAAAATTCCTCCATAGTTAATTGAAGTCATTGGGTAAGGACCATTTCATGCAGATACTGATTTCACCTCTCTTTCCACTGCAATCGCTGGTCTCATTTTTGCAATCTTCATGTCACCCATTAAACTTGTTTTCCTTATTCTATACAGTTAACATTGCCTCTTTGGTTGGTTGTTCTTTTGTCCTACGGCATTTTCTCATATCCTGATGCTTTCTTTTAAGGTATTATCCAAAGAGATGAGTCACCCATGGAAAAAGGGCTCTCTGGTCTGCGAGGAAGGGACTTTGAGCTGTCTGATGTGTTTTATTTCTCCAAGAAGGGATTGGAAGCCATTGTAGAAGATGAAGTGACCCAGAGGTTCTCCTCAGAGGAGCTAGTGTCATGGAATCTCCTCACAAGAACCAATATAAATTTCCAGTACATCAGTCCTCGGCTCACTATGGTGTGGGTGTTGGGCGTCATAGTACGCTATTGTGTCCTACTACCTCTGAGGTAAGTCACCTGCCTGATAATTTATTGGTATAATCAGTTCACCTTTCTCTTTTCATCACTTATGAATATTGTGGTACTAATTCCACCTCTTCCCACTTAAAAACGCCACAGAATGTGGCCTTCGCACATTTGTTTTCACTAGATGAAGGTGTGTGTTCAGAATTCAATATCTAGCTTACAATCTGGATCCACTTTGTTTTTGCAGTCATAGATAATTTGAGGATGGCTAGAAAAGGGAAGGTGGGAAGTTAGAATGAAGAGAGATGATTTATAGTTCAATATTTACCAGAGTGTCAACCAAAATATAACATCTACCCAGAGCCACTGCCTTTCTTTGCTAGTCTGTAATACTTCAAAGCTAACTAGGAAAGAAAAACATCTAGAGTGGTTATCACAGAGCCACTGGGAAGAGTGAATCCATCCATCCAATTCCATTATGATCATTCATTTCCCTTATTGGCAATTTCCCTACCTGGATACCCTTCTGCTTCTAGGCTTGAGTTCTTCTTGATGAGGAGGTAACCTCAAGCCTGCTTACTGGATTCACAGTGTGGAACTAAAGAGTAGAAGACCCTGGGCAGTGGGGTGAAGCAGCAGTGATCAAGAATCTGTTTAGCATGGTGATGGCAAGAGTAGGCATGCCTACCAGCCACAGCCTTGCAGCTGATGGTCTTGCTTCATTTTCTGGGCCATGGCCTTGGCATCTTCTCAACAGAGCTTTCCAGGCAGTTGCTGCCAGCCAACTAACATTGGCACAAGAGTTGAAACCTCTTTACCATCCCTAGGGTGGCTTATACTTGCCTCATTCAGATTTCTTACAGCGGAAGGCTTGCTTAAGTATAGACAAGTGCTGATCTCCAAGAAGTTCTTTCTGTTTTCTTTTGTTCATATTCTCAGTGTCTCAACACTGGAGCATAGTAGTCTTTTGGGAATCACTTCAGCTGTAATAACAAAGTGAACTTCAGGGATTTGCAGACACTTTTCATTTTGGTGGTACTAGGGATTGAACACAGGAGTGCTACACTGAACCAATGTCACATCCTTGGCCTTTTTAATTTTTTGAGACAGAGTACCTAAGTTGCTTAGGTCCTCACTAAATTGCTGGAACTTGCAATCCTCCTGCCTCAACCTCCCTAGTCACTGGTATTACAAGTGTGCACCATAATGCTTGACTTGTCACATGCAAGTATATGTAAACCTTTTTTATTATTATTATTTTTTTTGCAGGGGGGTACCAGGGATTGAACTAGGGGCACTCAACCATTCAATCATATCCCCAGCCCTATTTTGTATTTATTTAGAGACAGGGTCTCACTGAGTTGCTTAGGACCTCGCTTTTGCTGAGGCTGTCTTTGAACTTGTGATCCTCCTGCCTCAGCCTCCCAAGCTGCCAGGATTACAGGTGTGTGCCACCGTGCCCAGCCAATTTTGCTGAAAACTTAAGCTAGTGCTTCCTGTGAGGGGTTCATGTGCTCTTAGAATGCACATGACAATTCATTGTCACACAGGAAGGAAACACTAGAATTTTTGTTAGAAGCTTCTATTCTTTTTATAATTAGAACTACCATTTTATTCTTAAAGAAGTGAAAGTTCAGTTAAGTTTAATATATGAATTAGTTCTTGCATATTCTGGTTCATAGATCAGGCAGTGTATCCGAGGTAACCTCGGGAAAGGGTGAGAAATTCTATAACATGGAGTGCTTAAGATGCCTCATTTGTTGTTGGTTAGACTTCACTATGCTGTGAAGGCCCAGCAAATGTGGTTATGATTCTGTTATCTAGTTTAGACTAAACTAGTGCTCACAAAAGAGATGATTGACATGAAAACTTTTGTAAATAAACCACAGATTTTAGATAGTCATATAATGTAAATTTACAGGAACAAAAGAAAAATGGCAGAATTGGTACCTACTCTGAGTACAAATCATTGTAAATGATTTGTAGAAGAAACAAATGTGACAAATTGAGCATTTAAAAAACAGATTATACTAAAATTAATTGTGATGGTTGCACAACTCTGTGACTATGCTCCAAATTGTTGAATTGGATACTTAAAAGTGTGAATCATGTATGTGATCTGTATCTCAATAAAGCTCTTAAACAGATTGTAACTGAAAATTTGTGTCTGGTCTCACTGAAAGATAACTTATCTGAACTTATCCAGGAGAATGCTCATGTTGGCTTATGTTAAGAATTTTCTGGCTTATTAATCTAGGAAAAAATAATTCAATTACAATTATTTTGAACTCAATTGCTAGACAACATTATAATGTAACCCTTTCTGATTTAATATGTAAAAAGGAGTGATTCTTATTAGGGAAAGATGAAAAACATTATTTGAAAAGTTTTGCTAATTAAACAATGGTTTCATTACTGTGTTAGTGACTAACATGAAAATATGGCATCTGGTTATGACTTTCAAACTATTATGTCAAAAGATGTTAAACCATGACTTCAGAAGATTTAACACCTTAACAAAGTAGTTATAGCTTAACATTCAAAAAGGTTATAGGTTAACACTCAGAATATAATTGACAACATTTATTATTTATAATTACTATTTTGAGTGAGAGAAAAAAATTTTCTACATTAATATTTATATATAATTTTTAAATACTATGTTTAAAAAAATAAAAATATCTCTAAACTGGGCTTGGTGGCACACACCTGTAGCATCAGTGACCAGATGGGCTGAGGTAGGAGGATCTCAAGTTCAAAGCTAGCTAAGGCAACTTGTTGAGACACTGCCTGAAAATAAAATTTTAAAAAATTTATATATTTTTTTACATTCTTCATATTTGCAAGTATTTTATAATGTGCATGATGTCAGTACAGTGGAATATATTGTCATTCTTAAATATACTAGGGGTACATGCTCAGATGTGTTGATAGGGTGTTTCCCCAACCAGGTTGATATTACTGCCTTAAGCTAATTTTCTATATTAAATAATCCTAAACTGATTTGTTAAATAATAAAAATGATAAGCTAGTGAGAAACAGTAACATAATTGTTAGGAGCATAAATTATGGAGCCAAACTGCTGGGGTTGAAATTCTGGCTTTGCTGTCCATTGGCTCTATAACCTTAGGTAAGTTATTTAACCTTTCTTTGTCTCAGTTTCTTCATCTGTTGAATAGAGATGTTGATAATGTTATTGCCTCATGGAGTTTTTGGGATGGATAAATGTGTTAAGTACTTAGAATATTGCCTGGCACATAGTGTTAGCTGTTATTTTATCATCATCTAATGTAAGATCTGAGATGGGTTAAGATAAACTATTTTGTGCTCTCAACATCTGGTCAGGAGGTATAGATATATACAAATAAGGAGCAAACCACTTTGACCCTGGAGAGATTTGCTATTGCTGACCCTGGACCTCAGGTAGCTCCCAGACCCACAGGGTCCTTCTGACTGCAATGGCATTTCCTTCCATCAGGTTATTGATACCTTATATATTCAGCAAAACATGGGAAGGCTCTCTTGAGAACTAGAAGATACAAACAGACCTCTGGTTCGATTTGAGAGGCCAGTGAGATAATCTAAAGTTCCTGTTTTCTCATCTGACAAAGTAAAATGGTTTAAGGAATCTTATTAATAAAATGCCATTAAGCTATTGATTCTTACTTTTAATCTAAATCCTATTTGCTTTAGAAGGATTTTAAATCTCACCCTCATCTTTTTGAGTAATTCTATTTGCATTTCTAGAAATAACTATTTCCTTTGTTAAAGTGATCAGAATGTACATAACAAGCACTTTTCAAAAATGAGAAAATGTCTACATGGAGATTAGAGGTATTATCAGTCACCTTGTTTTCTAATTCTAAGTCATCTTGAGCCATGCAAAGGGACAATAGTTAGCTTTGCATTAAAAGATTCCTACCTAGTGGCATGTTTTGGTATTAGTATGAGAAAGGCTTCATAACTATCTTAGCCCTTTAATGATTACATAGATTGAACTTTAGTTTTGTTAGGAAATTTTCAGGCTTTTCTCTTTCTCTCTCTCTCTCTCTCTCTCTCTCTCTCTCTCTCTCTCTAGAGAGAGAGAGAGAGAGAAAGACTAGTTACACATATATGCTTATTACTTTGAAAGTGGTATCATATGCCACACAATTATTTCAAAACTTTGCTTTTTTCCATTCAAAATGTATCACACAACACTCAATAGAATCATGTCAAAATCTTTATCAACTTTTTTTTGGTACTGGGGATTGAGCCCAGGGGCACGTCACCACTGAACTGTATCCCCATTCCTTTTTATTTTATTTTTTTTTTATTTTGAGAGAAGACCTCAGTAAATTGCTGAGGTTTGCCTCAAACTTGCAACCCTTCCACCTCAGCCTCCCAAGTGACTGGGATTACTGGTGTGCAACACCATGCCCGGCCTGATGTATTATATTCCATAATGAGGATGCTGTACAGTTCATTTATACTTTATTTGTGAATCTTTAGATTATTTCCCCTTAGGTTATTTACCTACTATTTGACAAATTTTGCATTAATTTTTCTTTTCTTTTCTTTTTCAGGGTTACTCTGGCTTTTATTGGGATCAGTTTGCTGGTTATAGGAACTACACTGGTTGGGCAGTTGCCAGACGGCAGGTGAAATGTTTCCTTCCATCCAGTCATAAAATAAAACTCTCCTTTTTCCTACCTGTGTCCACAAAGACAGTATTTGCTTAGTGCCTACATATTGCATTGAACTCATCATATCTACCCACTTATTAGAATTCTGCTCACTTCATCTTCATACTCATTCTTTGATTTTTTTTTCCATTGTGCTTCCATATAAATCAAAAGAAATTTCTTCAAAGGAGAGAGGGAGCTATTTTCCATTGGAGTTTCTGTCTATTTTCTTGGTAAACTTTTGCCATCTAATAATACCAGATGTATCAATGAGATTGTAAGAATCCTACTGTGTTTTTTCAATGGAATAGAACACAGGATGCTGTTGTGAATGAGCACATTAAAAATTTTCTTGTATTGTTTCTTAGGAGAGCCCATTACTGCACAATAAAATGACTTCTTATTCTTTCAGACTCAAAAACTGGCTGAGTGAAATGGTACATCTGACTTGCTGTCGGATCTGCGTGAGATCTCTCTCTGGCACCATCCATTATCATAACAAGTGAGTGTCCTAACAGTGCGGTTAGGAAGTTCAGGCCAGGCCCTGTGCTTCTCACGGGTCAACGCTATGGGATGGGCATGTTACCGCATTTTACATGGAAGAAATGGGAGCTCTGAGACTGGTTGTGTATAAATAATAAGTTTATTATATAATAAGTTTCCAGTTTTGAGTCAGTTCTGTCTGATTTAGAAAATGAAATTCACAGGCTTATGATGTTGTTGGAATCCAGGGGGTCCCTTTTTGGTTTTAGTTTTGCCACTTCTAAAATTCCATAACTGATCCTTAAAAGAAAATACTATATTCTCCTTGCCTCACCCCCAAAGAGTATAAAGGTAGCTAAGGAAGGCTATTAGCTAAATGATAATTATTCTAATTGCTTTTAAACTATATTTCTGTGAATTCAATTTTAGTTAATTAAAAAATCATTGCTGACGGTGTCTTTCTGACTCATTTGTAGAAGGGAAACATTCAGAAAACCAATTGATTTTACCATGTGTTACCAACATAAAGGCCCCTTAAAAATTTTAAATTATGTGATTTATCCATTGGGCTATGAGTTTTAAGGTAAGAAATAGAAGAAAATCTCTGACAGAAGTGTGATCAGAGGATACATCTTCTACAGAAAAGGTGCTTTATTGACATAGATAGGTGATCCTAACTTATTATAGAAGTGCTCCTAATTTTAAGGAAAATATACTAAAGTTATTATGTGTTTGTTTCCCTCTTCTATGAATAAGCCTGACAAAAATACTTTACTTTATTGGTGTCAACTCTCATTTAACTCTAGGGCAGAGATAGGCAAACAAAACTATGGGCCTACAGGCCATATCTGACACTCTTTCTGTCTTTTGTAAATAAAGCTTTATTGGAACCCAGACATGCTCATTTATTTGCATGTTATCTGATGTGGCCTTTGTGCCACAACAGTAGAGCTGAGTAATTGTGGCAGGGATTGCTTGGCCTGTACAATTTGAAGTATTTACTCTTTGTCTCTTATCAAAAAAGTTTGCTGACCTCTGCTGTAGTGGGAGAAGAGGGAGGAAGCTATGGTAAAGATTTACTCTCTGAATCACCATGAAGCCAGTAAAAGTGGTAGTTATGAAGATCAAAATCATATGAAAACACTTTCAATTAAGTAAGCAAAAATTTAGGAATTATAAAGGGAAAGTCATAGGCCTCCTTACCCTATTTCCTATAAATAACCTTTTGAGATAGTCTTTCCTGTACCTCCAAGTACACTTTAAAAAACGAGCCTCTCCATGCTTTTCTGCAAAACAATGGCTGTTTTCTGAGGGTTAGTACTTACCATTGTTTGTAATTGCAGGCAGTACAGACCCCAGAAGGGAGGCATTTGCGTTGCCAACCACACCTCTCCAATAGACGTTTTGATCTTGACCACAGATGGATGTTATGCTATGGTAAGAGCAGTCCATTGGTGATTCTGGTGGTTGTGTCTTTTATGATTTGCTCAAATTTGTTATCCTTTTTGATAAATTTGAAAGTTTGTCTCTTATTAGAAATTTGGGTTATATTATTGCAGTTGAATAAAGCATTCTAGATTTACATGAGGAAGAGATGGTGCAAGAAAAAGAAAATAGACTGGACATGGTGGTGTCCACTTGTAATCCCAGTGATTTCGGGAGGTTGAGGAGGATCACAAGGTTGAGGCCAGCCTCAGCAACTGAATGAGACCCTGTGTCAAAATAAACAATAAAAGGAGCTGGGAATGTGGCTCAGTGGTAAAGCAACCCAGAGTTCAATCCCTTGAAGAAAGAAATGAAAGAAAGGGAGGGAAGGAGGAAGGAAGGAAGGAAAGAAGGAGAATAGCCATTAATATTTAAAGTAGTGAATAATTAACTTATTGAAATGTAGACATACTTCAACTTGGTAGGACTTGGTAAAGTTGATTCCATTTTGCTTCTAAAATCCCTGCCAATATTTAATAACACTTTGCAACATTAGAGTCTTCCTTCTTTGAGTTGTACAAATCCCCTAGACTGTCAATTAGTTCTTTCTTCCTTCAGGGATGTATATGCAATTAAAAAAAAATCTGACTCTTTAATGAGGCTCTAGCAAGAAAGGCAAATATTTATACTATACTATCTTTCTCAGATCTTATCCACAGACTCAAAAGAAAAGAAAGGAAAAGAAAACAGAACAACCCTACTAACAAACCACAAAGCACATAGTAAAACCAGGCTTTAAAATACCCTTTCATGGGGATGCACAAAACCACATTCTGGCATTTTTTTCAAATATTTGTTTTCTATTGCCATGAAATATTTGTCGAGAGTTCCTGCATCTCTTTTACGTGTCAGATGAATTCTATACAATAATGGAAGATGTGCTTTTCTTCATGGTAGTTAACTATGACCTGAGGTGGAGTGTGGAACAGAATGCTTGCACAAAGGTCCTGGCGGATCTGTTCATATTCTCTTGCTGGTGGGTTGGACTTCAGAGAGAGTAGATGAGTTATATTTCACCAGTGTTATCACATAGTAGAAGTGGAAGGGCCAAGATGTAACAGACTGCTCTTGAGAGCCCTTTTTATAATGGCATTAATTTATTTTATTATTTATTTTATCTAGACACTCCCATTTAAGCCCCATCTCTTAATACAGTCACATTGGCAATTAAATTTTCAATATTGATTTCTGGGAGACATATCACACTAGCACTGCTTAATCATGATTTTGTGTTTCTAAGACTATATTTCTTCTATTTCCTGATCAACAAAGTTGAGAATAATGCATTGGTGACTCAGGGCCTCAGAATTTTGTTGGTATCATCCATACTTTTTGATCATAAATAACTGTAATTCCATTAATAGCCAAGGTTTAAAAACACCTTGTAACTACAGGGTGCACACCTGTGATCTCAGCATCTTGGGAGGCTAAGGCAGGAGGATTGAAAATTTGAGGCAAACCTCAGCAATTTAGTGAAATGCTGTCTCAAAATAAAAAAACAAAAGGGCTGGGGATATATATAACTCAGTGGTAGAGCATCCCCTGGGTTTAATCCTCAGTACTGGGATTGGGGGTGAGGTTTAAGCAAAGCAAAGATTTGCTACTGCAAATTGTCTAGGGGGTCAAGTGATAGAAATATAAGACCAATGGTACTTAATTGGAGGTGGTACAAGGCAGAAGTTGAAGGAAATTGTATTGCTGACCTGAGGAAGTCATAACTGGCTAAATAAACTACTTATTAGAGCAACATTAAAGATTTTTCTCTCCATGGTTTATTGTTTTTTTAAATTAACTTATTTATTTATTTATTTACTTTTTTGGTACCAGGGATTGAACTCTGGGACACTCGACCACTGAGCCACATCCCCAGACTTATTTTGTATTTTATTTAGAGACAGGGTCTTGCCGAGTTGCTTAGGGCCTTGCTTTTTGCTGAGGCTGGTTTTGAACTTGCGATCTTCCTGCCTTAGCCTCCTGAGTCACTGGGATTACAGGCATGTGCCACTGAGTCTGGACTAAATTAACTTATTTTAATTGACAAAAACTATATAAATTTATTGTATACAGAATGATGTTTGGTACGCATATACTTTGGAATCTTTAAATCAAGCTAATTAACATATCCATTATTTCACTCAATGGCTTTTCTAAACTATTTTTCCCTTCTAAAAAAATTATAAATGTTTTTAAGCATACAGAAAAGTTGTGATAATAAAGGATATTACATATGCCTTTTATATATATTTACATATTCATATTCATAATGCCTCATTTACTTTATCACTTGAGTTCTTGCATTCTACCCCTCTCATTGTAAGGTGAAAAAATATTTGTCTTTTTTTCTAATTGATTTTTAGTTGTTGATAAATCTTTATTTATTTGTTTATATGTGGTGCTGAGAATTGAACCCAGTGCCTCACACATGCCAGGCAAGTGAGCTACCACTGAGCCCCAGCCCTAGCCCCTTGTCTTGATTTAATATCATAGAAATTTTTTTCATTTTTAATGGCACTTGCTGGTAAATGGATGGGACTGAAGAGTATCATGCTAAGTAAAATAAGCCAACCCCCCAAAACCAAAGGCTGAATATTCTGTTTGATATTTGGATGCTAACACACAATAAGAGGGGATGGGGAAGAATAGAAGTACTTTGGATTAAGGAGAATGAAAGGATGGGAGAGGGGATGACAATAGGAAAGACAATAGAATGAATCGGACATAACTCTCCTTTGTTCATATAGAGTATACGACCAGTGTAACTGTACATCAAGTACAACCACAAGAATGGGAAGTTATACTCCATGCACGTACAATATGTCAAAATACATTCTACTGTCATGTATAACAAAAAGAATAACTAACATTTTTTTTAATTTTCACTTTTTAAAATAGAAGACAGTTTTTGTTTGTTTTTTTATTTGTTTTCATTGCTAGGGTTTGAACCCAGGGCCTCCTGTGTGCTACACAAGTGCCTACCACTGAGCCACAGCTCCCCCAAGTCCTACTTTTGATTTGATTTTTAGTTATAGATGGACACAATGTCTTTATTTTATTTGTTTATTTATTTATTTTTTATGTAATGCCGGAGATCGGACCCAATGCCTCATGCATTCTAGGCAAGTGCTCTACCACTGAGCCACAATCCTGGCCCCAAGTCCTACTTTTTATTAATTTATTTTTTAAAATTTTTGAGACAGGGTCTTACTAAGTTTCCCAGGCTGGCCTTTCCATCTTCTTGCCTCAGCTTCCCAAAGAGCTGGAGTGACAAGTATGTGCTTCTGTGCCTTGCACAAATATATTTATATTTAATATTTGTTTCTAAACTTAAATTGGAAATCTGAATCTATACCAATATATTTAGTTTATAAAGTTCTATCTTACTTTCCCTTTTTTTAGAGTGAAAACTCTAATTCCTTACAATATCAACATATGTAATCATTTTCATAATCCTGTAATCCATTTAAAATAGTTTCAGAATTGCTTCATCTGTTTTACTACAATAAACCAAAAAATAAATAAATAAAATAAAGAAGAAGAGTTTAAGATGTTTTACAATTCTTTCTATGCCTTCCAAGATGGAGGGTAGGTTACCAGATACAATCTTTGCAAGTGTCTTGGATTGTTCCTCTTCCTTCAGTGCTGTTCTTTCATTCATTTGATACATTATTGAGTTCATTTCCTTCAGCTTGCCTTCAGTTTGTTATCCCAATCCTTATTCGTTTATTTTTTATTCTTTTGAACATGTAGGCTATTAACATGCCTCCATATAAAAAGGTATAATTGAGACATGTCACCCCCTCCATGTCCATCTCTCCCATTCTTTCCTTCCTCCCCGCCCCGCCCCAACTTAATTTATTTGTATAGTTTGAAAATGATGCATTCACATATTTGGACAGTCAGAAAATGTAGAAAGATTTTATTAACTTATATATACTATGCCTCCATATATCTAGTTTCTGTCAAACCAGTAACAACTCTTCCAGTTTCTTCTTATTCTTACAGAATAATGATGATGATTCATCCTACTACTTATATTATTATATTCCATTTTAAATTCTGTTATTTCACATTGCTTTTCTTTCATTAATTTAAATCCCTGGACTCCTTTCTTCCTTTTAAGTTCTCAATTTCATTGGTCTTGGTTATCCTTTCTGTATTTCTTTTTGTCAAGATAAGTAAAAGCATATGTATCATTTCCTCTTTGGTCTTAGTCCAAAGTTTATTACTTGTTCTTTTGCTTTTTCACTTATCTCTTGGAAATCACTTTTTGTCAGTCATAGAGATCAACTTTGCTGTTTTCCTACTGTATGTATAGACCATTGTTTATTCATCAATTTCCTATATTTAGATAGTTTCCAATGTTTTAAAATAATAAGAAATACTGTGATTAATTGCATATGTATTTTCTTTTCTTTTCTTTTCTTTTTTTTGATGGTGCTGGGGATTACAGCCACGGCCTTGTGCATGTAAGACAAACACTCTACCAACTGAGCTATATCCCCAGTCCTTTTTCTATATTTTTATTAGTGCATTACAGTTGTACATAATGGTGGGATTTATTATTACATACTTGTACATGCACATAAAATAATAAAATAATTTGGTCAGTATCATTCCCCAGTATTCCCTCTTTCCTGCCCCAGTCCTTTTCTTCTATCTAACTGATTTCCCTTTATTTTTCATGAGATTTCCCATGCCACAAACTTTTCTTACCCTTTTCCTCTTTAATCTCCACATATGAGAGAAAACATACAACACTTAACCTTCTAAGTTTGGCTTATTTTGCTTTATGTAATGTTCTCAAGTTCCATCCATTTTCCTACAAATGACCTAATTTCTTTTTTTTTGTTTCTTTTTTGGTACTGGGGATTGAACCACTGAGCCACATCCCAAGCCTTTTTCATATTTAATTTAGAGACAGGGTCTCACTGAGTTACTTAGTGCCTGGCTCAATTGCTGAGCCTGGCTTTGAACTTGCAATCCTTCTGCCTCAGCCTCCTGAGTCGCTGGGATTACAGGTGCGCACCATCACGCCTGGCATAATTTCATTCTTTTTGACAGAAAAAAACCTAATTGTATATATGTGCCGCATATTCTTTATCCATTCCTCTATTGATAGACATAGGCTGGTTCCATAGTTTGGTAATTGTGAACTATGCTGCTGTCAACATGGGTAGTGCATATGTGTTTTCATTTAGTTGAATGTGTATCTTCAGGTTGAATTCCTAGAAGAGGAATTATTAACGTGAAGGATAAATGAATATGTGATCTCAGTAGATGTTGCCACATTTCTTCCATTGGTGCTATAATCCTCTCTCCTTTCCTGGGCAGTGTGAGTGCCTGTTTCCCATAGCCTTGCATCAGAGGGAACTGTTAAGCTGTTAAATCTTTGTCAGTTTGAGGGGCTTAAAATGGTATTTCAGAAAAGTTTTAATTTGTTTCTCTAATCTTGACTAAGTTGAAGCACCTCTATTTTTGAAAATTAGAGAATATCTAGGGTGTAGCAACATGACTTATAATTAAAAACTGCTAATAAAGAATATTTTTGCTTACATATGGCCTTACAAATGCTTTGATCACACTAAAAATATCAGTCAGTAGAAGGCAACTAATCTTGCCTCTGAGCAGGAAATAGAAATGTATTGGTAGAAATTCCTCAATAGGACACCCATAGCGCAAGAGTTAACAACTAGAATCAACAAATGGGACTTACTCAAACTAAAAAGTTTTTTCTCAGCAAAAGAAACAATAAGAGAGATAAACAGGGAGCCTACATCCTGGGAACAAATCTTTAATCCACACACTTCAGATAGAGCCCTAATAACCAGAATATACAAAGAACTCAAAAAATTAGACAATAACAAATAACCCAATCAATAAATGGGCCAAGGACCTGAACAGACAGTTCTCAGAGGAGGACATACAATCAATCAATAAGTACATGAAAAAATGCTCACCATCGCTAGCAGTTAGAGAAATGCAAATCAAAACTACCCTAAGATACCACCTCACTCCAGTAAGATTGGCAGCCATTAGGAAGTCAAACAACAATAAGTGCTGGAGAGGATGCGGGGAAAAGGGCACTCTTGTTCATTGCTGGTGGGACTGCAAATTGGTGCAGCCAATTTGGAAAGCAGTATGGAGATTTCTTGGAAAGCTGGGAATGGAACCACCATTTGACCCAGCTATTCCCCTTCTCGGTCTATTCCCTAAAGACCTAATAAGAGCATGTTACAGAGACACTGCTACAACGATGTTCATAGCAGCACAATTCACTATAGCAAGATTATGGAATCAGCCTAGATGCCCTTCAATAGATGAATGGATAAAAAAAATGTGGCATTTATACACAATGGAGTATTACTCTGCATTAAGGAACGACAAAATCATAGAATTTGGAGGGAAATGGATGGCATTAGAGCAGATTATGCTAAGTGAAGCTAGTCAATCGTTAAAAAACAAATACCAAATGACCCCTTTGATATAAGGGGAGTAAACAAGGACAGGGTAAGGACGAAGAGCTTGAGAAGAAGATTTACATTAAACAGGGATGAGAAAAGGGGAGGGGAGGGGAAGGGAGGGGAGGGGGGATAGTAGAGAATAGGACAGACAGCAGAATACATCAGACACTAGAAAGGCAATATGTCAATCAATGGAAGGGTAACTGATGTGAAACAGCAATCTGTATACGGGGTAAAGTTGGGAGTTCATAACCCACTTGAATCAAACTGTGAAAGATGATGTATTAAGAACTGTGTAATGTTTTGAACGACCAACAATAAAAAAAAGAAAGATAAAAAAAAAAAGAAATGTATTGGTAGTTAACTAAATAAATAAGTAAATAAAGCTTTCTTTGGATAGTTTGACTTTATTATTATTATTATTTTTTTCTCATGGCACTTCTAGGTTGGCCAGGTTCATGGTGGACTGATGGGAATTATTCAGAGAGCTATGGTAAAGGCTTGTCCACATGTCTGGTTTGAACGCTCAGAAATGAAGGATCGACATCTGGTTACTAAGAGGTAAGCAGTGAGATGACTCTGTATTCATTTGAGTAGCATAAAACAGATGAATTTGGGTCTTTTGGCCAAAGAAGACAGAGCTCACTATGGATCAAAACTAAAACATATAGAGCCCTATTTGTAGGTTTTTTTTTTTTTTTTTTTACTTACCATGATTAAAAAAAAAATTCTGTAGACAGTGAGATATAGGATGGTATTAGAAATCTCTTATGTTTATTTTGCCATGACTTAGGTATAGTCACTATACTGATGTTGACAACAATCCAGTCATTAAATTTTGAAAATTTAAAATTACTTTCTTGAAGTTAAAATAATTTATCCCTATTTCCTGAATAAACAGATAATTGATTGTTAGCTAATGACTGCTAGGACTTAAATCCAGCTATAGAAGGAGCTAATGATCTTTTGTTAATTCACCATGGCAAAACCCCTGAGATAATCAACTTAATAAAGAAAAGTTTATTTTGGTTCATGGTTTCGGAGGTTTCTGGCCTTGTTGCTTTGGGTCTGTGGTAGCATAGTACACCATGGCAAAAGCACATGACGGAAGAAACCTGTTCACTTCCTGGCAGCTGGGAATCAAAAGGGAGTGGAGAGGCCAGGGTCTCAGTATCTCTTTCAAGAGTGGGATCCCAATGACCTAACTTCCTCCTGCTAAGTCCCACCTCCTAACAGTTCCTCTACCCAATAGTGCCTCAAACTGGCAACCAACTTTCATATGTGGGCCTTTGGGGGCACTTATCCAAACTATATAGAAGATCGTTATGGAAAGGCAGAAGAAAGAACCTCTGGAGTTAGGGCTGGAAAGGAGCTACCAGACACTTTGGCTGGGAAACAGCTTTTTGCCCAGGGGTTTTAACTGAAGGCTTTCTGGTCTTTGCTCCCACAAACACAAGGGTGGCCCATGCTCTTAAAAGAAAAGTACTTGTTGAAATCTGCTTCAGGTTGGAAAGTGTTCTCTATCTTGAGATTATTTAGCAATGGGACTCTCTGGCAGCTGGATCTCTGTACCTCAGCCTTTCCCAGCTTCTGATGAGCAGAGTTGGGAATACAGGGCCAACTGCAAGGAGGACAGGCTTTAAGCCTGGAAGGATGTCAGTCTGTCTCAGCTTTATGGTATGAATTTCATAGAAAAGTTCAGCCTGACTCATTTAAGGAGTCTCTTGCCTAAGAGCCATAATGTAGATAGTTCCAGCAATCAATATTTCCATTTTCAGATGAAGAAATGGAAGTACATGGAGAACAACAGAAAGCTATGACATGGTGACCCCCTGTCACATGACTGTCTAAAGTTCACTACCTTCCCACCCGCTGCCACAATGGGGATAGAACCCAGGACCTCACACATGCTAGGCAAGCGCTCTACCATTAAGCTACCTCCCCAGCCCCTAGAGTTGCTTTTTAATAGTAGGCAAAAGGCATTGAAAATCATTCACTTTGAAATTAGACAAATTGAAATAGTGCAGATCTTCTTACACTTTTAAAGAAAGGGAACAACTTGAGTTTGTTTCCTTTCCAAATTTCTTATTTCCTTTCTCCTCTTTGCTTTACAATTTTATTCACACTAGTAGAGTGTGAAGAATACCAAAAAGGACTCTGTTTTCTCTGTTTTTAAAGATAGAATTTTGATTCCTTGCTTTTCTCTGCAGACTAAAAGAACACATTGCTGATAAGAAAAAACTACCCATATTAATCTTTCCTGAAGGTAAGAGCAGAGACTGCCTGCCAAACTATCATTGATAACAACAAGTGATCAGGAGTGTGAGGAATAGTTACTCTGGGACTGGCATTCTCAATCCTTGATGGGATGACCTTTGGAGCTATTCATTTTCTGCTTTCTTTTGAGATGATAGGAGTCATGCAACCTTTTTTTTTTTTTTTTTTTTTTACTTTATAGTATTTATTTTTTGTGCTGCTGGGGATCCCTTTTTTATTTTAAAAATATTTCTGGGTCATAAACTTAGAAAGGTATCATCTGTATTATCTGTCATTTTAAGGGTAGTATTTTAAAAGTATCAAAGTTGTCACCTGTTGCAGAGAAGTTGTACTTATAAATATTTAATAGTAAAGTAAAAGTTTGTTATTAGGAATCTGCTTAGAACTATTAGTGTTTATTTACTCCTTTAAGCAGGGATGGATTTGTGAAATGGTATTAGAATGCCTGTCATTTGCTATTTTAAAGTATTTTATATAAAAGTAATTCCTTGGCGCTGGGGTTGTGGCTCAGTGGTAGAGTGTTTGCCCAGCACATGTGAGACAGTGGGTTTGATCTTCAGCTCCACATAAAAAAACAAATAAATGAATAAAATAAAGGTATTGTGTCCATGTGTCCATCTACAACACACACACACACACACACATATATATTTAATATTTAATATTTTGTGGGGGTGGATACCAGGGATCAAACTCAGGGGGCAGAGGCACTCGACCACTGAGCCATATACCCAGGCCTAATTTGTATTTTATTTAGAGACAGAGTCTCACTAAGTTGCTTAGCATCTCACTTTTGCTGAGACTGGCTTTGAACTCACTGCCCTCCTGCTTCACCCTTCCAAGCAGCTGTGATTACAGGTGTGCACCACAGCACCCAGCTTAAAACAATTTTTTTTAAAGTAATTCATTTTAAAATTTATTTAAAAAGATGACTAACCTCCCCATTCCTATCCACCCTTGCAGGAACCTGCATCAATAATACTTCAGTCATGATGTTTAAAAAGGGAAGTTTTGAAATTGGAGGAACTATACATCCAGTTGCAATTAAGGTAAACATATATATATATATATATATATATTTTTTTTTAGTACCAGGGATTAAATCCAGGGGTGCTTAACCACTGAGCCACATCTCCAACCCTTTTTATATTTTATTTAGGGACTGATTCTTGCAAAATTGCTTAGGGCCTTACTAAGTTGCTGAGGCTGGCTTTGAACTTGTGATCTTCCTGCCTCAGCCTCCCGAGCCACTGGGATTATAGGTGTGCACCACTATGCCTGGCTAAAAGAGATTTCATAAAAAAGCCTTAGATGGATGACTTTATTGATATAATTACAAATTTAAAATTTTCAAGAATGAGGAAACTTTTTTTATTGATATAATTACAAATTTAAAATTTTCAAGAATGATACTCTACTCAGATTCATCAGTTCTTTACGCTCTGCCCCATTTACTGTCACATGCTCTGTTTCTGTGTTCCTATATGTGTGTGTGTGTGTGTGTGTGTGTGTGTGTGTGTGTGTGTAGCTATGTTAAGTGCTAAGGATTTAGTGCTAATCAGAACAGACACTGCCTCTGCTTTCAATGACCTTCCAGTTACATATGGAGACAAATATTTAATAGGCACATAAATAACCCTCTTTTTGCCATGTTCTGGTACTCTATTTAGAAAATTAGTCTGCTCTAGTCGGTATTAGATGGCCTGGTAAAGTTTTTGTGGTCAGTTCTATCAAAAAGAATTGAAGGAAAGTGGGGTTCTGATAGAGTTGTTTGGCCTGCCCTTAAAAACGTTGAGTTGAATAAGAGAAGCCACTGCTTGGTTTGTAATTGGGATATGTTTTCTTTTCTTTTTTTCTCAGTATAACCCTCAATTTGGGGATGCATTTTGGAACAGCAGTAAGTACAACATGGTGAGCTACTTACTTCGCATGATGACCAGTTGGGCCATCGTCTGTGATGTGTGGTACATGCCCCCCATGACTAAAGAGGTATTTCTTAGATAACACTTGGTCTTAGGTGCTTTGTCTAATCAGATAAAGGCAAAAAACCCCAGGTGTCTTCATCGTTCTCATCATGCCTTTCTGCTTTCTCAGCAATTAGTTTTTCTTTCTTTCCCCTCCCTCCCTCCCTCCCTCCCTCCCTCCTTCCTTCCTTCTTTCCTTCCTTCCTTCCTTCCTTCAGGGGAGTAATGGGGACTGAACCTAGGGGTGCTGTACCCTGAGCTGCATCTCCAGCCCTTTTTGTGTTTTATTTTGACAGTGTTTCACTAAGTTGCTTAGGGCCTAGCAAAGTTGCTGATGCTGGCCTCCAACTTGCAATCCTCCCACCACAGTTGCTGGGACCATAGGTGTGCACCAATGCACCTAGGTGTTTTTAAAAATACTGTGTTTAGTGCTCTTTAATTCAAGCCAGTTTATATTGAGAGACTCTTTTCCGTAAAAGCTTTACAATTGTTTTTGGTTTATTGAGCCTCCAGGTAATATGGAATGTTATATTTTGGGTACAAGTAATAAAAAAAATATTAAAGATATACTCATGATTCAAAAATTAATAAAACACTGTATTTTCTTGATAGAATAAATGATACTTGTTATGCTTGACTCAGAATAGAAAGTATTTGAGCTGAAATATGAATCTTATATTTTAAAACAAATATAAATGATTACGAGACATTTTAAGGTGTTATTTAAAAATTCTATACCCTAAATGTGTACTTAAAAACGATTTTTTTTTCCAACCAGGAAGGAGAAGATGCAGTCCAGTTTGCTAACAGGGTTAAGTCTGCTATTGCAGTACAAGGAGGATTGACTGAACTTCCCTGGTAAGAAAATTTTTAAGAGTTTTATTATTATTATTATTATTTTTAATTTAAAAATCACTGTTAATGTTACTTATTTATGCTAGTTAGCTACAGGCTAAGCCAAAAGTGAGTGTGGTTTATACAAAATAACAATGGCTTAACTAAGATAGAAGTTTATCTCAAGTTATATGCCGATATATGCTGCAAAGGAAGTTGGGGAATGTAGTCTTTGTTGTAGGTGGCCATGTCCTTAGCTAGAATGTAGGGTTCTTTTATTGAAGAAGAAATGTAGAATGGATTTGAGGGTGAGGCAAGGAGCTACAGACAAGCTTGTTCATATTTAATTCCATTTATAACTGTATTAAAGAAAACCTTAAAAACTTGAAAGAAAGGAAATGAGTGAGATATTTTAATTAGGGTAACTATATGGCTTTCATTTTTTGTTTGTTTGAGAATGACTGAATACAGTTGAGTATATTAGTTAGCTTGGGCTGCCGTAACAAAAAACCATAGACAGAGTGTCTTAAATAGCAGAGATTTATTTTCTCACAGTTATAGATGCTGCCATGTGGCCATTTCTGGTGAGGGTCTCCTTTTGAGGTGCAAAGGGCTGCTTTCTCCCCTCATTGACATGACCTCTTTGTGCAATCAGAGAGAGAGAGAGAGAGAGAGAGAGAGAGAGAGAGAGAGAGATATGAAAGGAGCACACAAGCTCTGTCTAGTGTTTTTTTTTTTTTTTTTTGGTAGCAGGGATTGAACTGAGCAATATCCCCAGCCCTTTTTATTTTTTGTTTTGAGACAGGGCCTCACGATGTTGCTTAGGGCCTTGCTAAATTGCTGAGACTGGCCTCAAACCTATGATCCTCCTGCCTCAGCCTCCCAAGTTGTTGGGATTACAGTTGTGCATGTAATCATGCCTGGCTAAATTGACATTTTTTTTTTTTTTGTAGATTGAATGAAAACTGTTGGGTGATCTTAAACTGGTTCTTACATATAGTTATTACTTTTTTTTTCTTAAGAACTAATTTACTGACATTTTAAAGGGGAACAGAGGAAGACTGTAACACCTCACGGTTGGGGTACTTAGAGCAGCATGAAGTTTACTGGGTGTTTGGGTGTTTGGAAGGAGAGGTATACAAAAATAATGTCAGGCTTCTCATAGACAAACATCTCTAACTTCAAATTTTTGCTCATTTTTATCCTGGACCTCACAGAAGGAGAAAGGTCCTTCTGACTCTCCTTCCCTTCCTTAGCTCACACTGTTCAGAATTCATGCAAATGCTATGAATTATCTAGAGGCAATTCATTTGGATAAAAAAGGCTTTGTGGACAATCCTGGGGACCTAAAGATGTTTTTCATTTCATGGAAACTTCCCACAACTGACCCCTCTGCGCAGTTTGTGGACTGTGGTCTACATTTAAATTGAGGGCTTGCTAGTGGGCTGACCCTTAGGTTTGACTTTACAAGCCAGAACTTTGTGCTGGTCTCAGGCAGTCTTCTGCATGGAGGTCAAGTTCCGTTCTCATGGCATTGAGTTCATTAGCTAACCTGTGATCACTCATCACCATCAGAAAGCCCTTGGTAAACGCTGGTGCTAACAGGGTGAAAAATTAAACATTCACAGTATAAAGTAAGCGCCTCTCAGTCTGCACTGCGCCTAACAGTTAAAATCTAAGAATTAGAACCGTAGGGAGAGGGTGGCCCCCTGTTTCTTCCCAGCTCTTCAGTTTGTTTTTTCTTTGAGTAGTCCAGAGAAGGAAAGGCAGGAAGAGTCCTCTTAACCCAGGCAGGTCTGTGATTCACCACTCTGGGGAGATTCACAGGCTCTGAATGAGGGGATGATGCTTTCTTAGAGACTAACTGCTGGTGGGATGCAATTTATGATTTGATTGTTTTTAGCCCAAGTCTGTTTGGAACATGGTAAATTGCAGATACTAGAAATATAGTGTTTGTCTAGGAACAAATCTTAGTAAACATGGGATTAGATTTAAATAATGATTAACTTGTGTATCTGCACACATATACACATCATTCTTACCATTTCTTGTGGGTATATTTTAAAACGTTTGTATAGTTTTCCAGTAAGACACAGGTGGATGAAAAACAATATTTGTTTTCCTTAAGGAAAAAAAATAGAGAAATAAATCCTGGTTTTCATAATCCAGGTTTTAATTCAAATATTGAATGCAGCAGCCCTAACTTCTAAAAAGAAACTAAGTAGAGGACGTATCTTTCTTTACTTTAACCAAACATTAGGGAGGTTGTCCTTCCTTAAAATAATGTGTATTAGTAGATTGAGGCTGAAATGTGGTCTGCCTGCTTCCAGATCCAGGGACCTTTGCCCCCTTGCTGATCAGTTGCTTAAATGCCATGATACAATATTAACACGTGACCCTTCTACATCATTACCAGAGAATATCTTTTATAATTTACCTTTCTTCTCCCAGGGATGGAGGGCTGAAGAGAGCAAAGGTGAAGGACACCTTTAAGGAAGAGCAGCAGAAGAATTATAGCAAAATGATTGTGGGCAACGGATCTCCCAACTTGGAATCAGACTGAGGCCACCCCTGATGCTACCCTGTAGATAAACTCGGCTTCCCAGAACTACCTTAGAAGTGAAGTGTTTTTTGGGGAGGGGGGTTTGTTTCATTTTATTATTTTGTTTTGTTTATTGTTAATATTTTCTACAGGATGATTGTCTCTACCTCTTTATGCCAGAGGCAGAACCTACAGGTGACCTGTTGTGGCTTTCCTGAGGCTGTTGGAGCACTAGCCTCATCAATTGTAAGGTAGTTGACTGAGGCAAAACAGATTCTGCCTTTTGTAAAAGGATGGTGTCATTGGTGATTGAATGAAATATTTTTACAGGGACAAGTGCTTCTAGGGAGTATTTGAACCTCGTTCATAGGGTAAATTCTTGGAAACTATCCCAACTATCTGTGTCCACAATTTGCTTTTCTTCACTTACACAATGGGGGGTCACACAACAATGTGAGGTTACCATTGGGGTTCTGTGTTACTATAAAGTTGAAAAGAAAAATGGAACCTTGTATTTTAGGGTGAAGGACAACTTTGTGGTGACCTGACCAGAAAGCCAAAAGGAAGTATAAATTATTTTTTCCCTAATGTGTTGGGACAGTAATACTATTTGGTAAGCTTCACCAAAGAAAAATTGAGTGGAAGTAAAGGTGTGTATGTATTTATGTATAGGAGACTCACAACACATTTCAACCAGCAATGGTGATTAATAGCTTAGTTAGTTTTTCTTGTGTGTATGCTAAAGATTCCCTTCCATCTACCAACTTGTTTGTTTTTGTAACCAAAGACATTTTCAAATATAAGGAACCTTAAAAAAAAAAAGTCACATTGGGTATCTTCAGTATGAATGAGTGAAAGCCGCCCCTCACCCTCCCACCCTTAGTGGTTTATTCTCAGATCTTCCTGGTCTTTTAAGCAGAAAAACAAGTGGTATCATTACCTTTTGGAAACTGAGCCTTAAATATTTTTAAAGGGGGGAAATAAGCATTCCCTAACTCAAATAGCATAAGCAATGTTGGATAGCAATATAATACCACTGTAAACTCTTGAGTATTATCTCTCCTGGTAACCTTGTACAGAATGTGAACTGTCTTACCATGAACATAAATAAATTTTATATTTTTAAACATGTGTTGCATTATTTCCTCCTCCCCTCTACCTTCTGGTTTTGAGTGAATTAAATTCCTTCTTATTATAAACAAGGATTGTTTTCATTTCAGTGACATACTCAGATTTTATCGGAGTGGAACACTTAGGAAACTAGAACATCAGCCACTAGTCTTTTTTTTTTTTCCCCTTTTACTTATTTGGAGTCTGGCCCTGTGGACTCTGCCCTTGAACAAAGTCCCAGACTTAAGGTATTTTGCAGGTGAACCCAGACAATTACACCTAAAAGACTAGCCAGGCAGGCCTGGCATGGCCCCATCAGTGTGTACTCTTCTCATCTAGCTAGTAGGATTTGATCCCAAAGAAAAATTTGTAAACAGGTTTCCCTTGTGGTCAGCACCTTTCTGTTCTCATATTTCCACTCTCTTTCTCTGTTGCCTCTTCTTCAAACTGTTAGGGTGATCTTGACCAGGAATCATCAGATTCAAATATGTTGAGATGGCCCTTTGTTTTATTTGTTTTTTTTCCCTCAGAAAAGTTCCTTTTTCTTCTTTTTTGATATTCAATATAGCTTGAATTAAGAGATCTATTTTATTAGCTCACTTCTCAGAAAAGCTAATAAAATAGCTAATGGTATTTTGTTTGGTCACGGATAAGATGTGTCTAAGCACCATGAAAACAACAAAGCTGTTGTGTATTCATTGAGCAGTCTGATGCTAGCTTGGTCAGAACTTTCTCTTCCTGTAGGTCTTTGATGTACACAGTGAATTTTCAAGTTGCTTGCAATTGTCATGTTACTGAAAACATGTTTCTGGAAAGCAAGTCTTGATCAGATTTAGCTCAAGATTCCCACTTTAGAAGTCTTGTGTCTATAGAGTTTAGTATTCCTGAGTTTTCAGGACAATGATTGTAGTGAGATCAAGGGTAGACAGGATTTGGTAGAAAAATCTCATCAGCATCATTCCATCTAATCCTCGCATAGATTGATGAACTGAGCCTTGAGATTACCCTCCCACTCCCGACTTCTTTTTGACTTTTTGTCTTGGCTGTAGGCCATAAGTACACACAACAAGGTTTAGGAGTGCCAGTGGCTTCTGAAATGCCATGGCACATGCTGGGGTTGGATGAGCAGCCATGTGTGAAGCAGTAAATACACTTAAGACCACAGGGAAATGGTTCTGAATGACAGTTGGGTGCAAAGGACAGTCTCCAGGAAGGTTTTCCTGTATAAACAACTTCCCAAGCCATAGTCAACATCATCTTCGTGGCCTGACCACCCTCTCCATGTGTATGTGGCACTTTGAGCATTCTGTTGATACCTTAACATATAATGTTTGTTGGTTTCTTGTAATTACAGATAGTATGTGGTCATGAGGACTGCCTCTTGGGGTCACAGCTGCTCTCAGTCTTTGTTTCTGAAATATCTTATTATTGACCTAAACCACCTCCTGATTGGACAGAGTAGGTTGTGATGGGAGGTAGGGGAAAGGCTGGGGTATGGGATTGGTACTGTAGATTGGGGTCCCTAATAAGAATGTTGACAAAAGTGTGCTCTTTTTATTTGCAGTATGAGTGGAGAGGCTTTGACAGGGGTGCTCTGGGTTACATCCCCAGCACCCCCCTCCTTTTTTTAGAGACAAATTCTGGCTAAGTTGCTGTGGGGGCTGGCCTTGGACTTCTTCAGCCTCCCTAGTAGTTGAGATTACAGGCTTGCAGCATTATACCTGATTTGCTTTTGGTTTTTAACACATGTTCCTAGTGGATTCTATTAGTATTTGGTATTATCATTTTCTCAATAATGATGAAGGTAACAGGATAGTCAAAACATGCTGTAGTTGTGGCTCTGGTACTTAATGGCTTTGCAGCTTTTACACTTATCTGATTTTCCCTTGTCTTTTTATTGATGGTAAAAAAGAAAATAGAAAATACAAAAGTGTATGTGAAAGTAAGTAGGTCCACTTTAAGGGCAATGTAACAACAAATACCTGTGTACTCATTACCCAGACTAATAAGTAGAACTTGACTGTATCCCCAAAGGCAGGAAAAGTCATTTTCTTATTCTAATTATCTTGACAGACGTTAGGATTTTTTTCTAGCTGTTTTGTAAACATGCTTCTGTATGTTTCTTGATGTACGCTCACGAGAACTTCTCTAGTCTGTTGTTTAGTGGCATTAGGATAGCTGCATGGTAGGGTATTAGCATACCCAATTTTAACATAGACACTATTGAACCATTTTCAAAACTGGTGTGCCATTTTACACAACCCATCAGTTGTGAGAGAGCAACATTGAAGTCTAATATAAGAACATATTTGGATTTATTTTATCATCTTATTTTGTGCTTTCTCTTCTATTTTTTCTTCCCTTTTGAATTTATTACTACTTCCACTTATTTTATCTATGTGAATTGGAGATTAATAGCCTTATTTTTATCGTGCTGTTACTTTAAAAATTTCGACTTGCATGCTTGTTGTAGTCTAAAGCCAATCATTTTCCTAACTCTCCTGAAAAAATATAAGGATCTTAGAACTTGAATTTCAGTCATTTCCCCTCAATGTACATGATATTATGATATCATGAATTGTAATCCCACGAATTGACACTGCCCCTGTTGACGTCATCATCCTTGTCATTGGATATGGTCAAGGTTTACTCAGAATTTCCCTACTTCCTCTTTGGTTCTTCCCCCTTTTATCATCTTATTTTGTGCCTTTGCTTTCTTCCACTTCTCCCTCTTGCTTGAACTCTTGGATTTATTACTTCTTCCATTTATTTATGTAAATTGTATATTAGTGATCTCCAATTAATCCAAGACTGATGGACATTTTAATCTTTCCATCTGGGACCACTTTTCTCTAAGGACAGTCTGCTGGTAGCCAATCCCCTGTTTTTTCCTTTCTAAAAGTACATTTACTTTGTATCCATTCTTGAAAGTTTTTCCTGGATATAGAAGTTTATATTCAGATTGAAGTTTTTATTTTTTTATTTTCTCTATGTACATTGAAGATTGTCTTCTAGCTGCGGTCAGCTACCAGCCCCTCATGACTTCTTTGAAGCTAACATTTTGAGGGCACATCATAAGGTCATTGTTTTTTGGAATTTACCATTTCACTGGGATGCATACAGGTGTGTGTTTCTTGTTATTGTCTACTTTCAACTTGACTTTTCATGTGTGGATTGGAATTTTTCATCAAGAACAGAAAGTTCTCAGATATCCCTTACATAATATCTTTTGCCCTATTTCCCCCTTTCCTTTGTTTTTAGAAGACAGACATTACTTTCTCACTCTATCCTATATCTCTTTTTTTTTTTTTTAAAGAGAGAGTGAGAGAGGAGAGAGAGAGAGAATTTTTAATATTTATTTTTTAGTTATTGGCGGACACAACATCTTTGTTGGTATGTGGTGCTGAGGATCGAACCCGGGCCGCACGCATGCTAGGCGAGCGCGCTACCACTTGAGCCACATCCCCAGCCCTATCCTATATCTCTTTTTAAAAAATATTTATATTTTAGTTGTAGTTGGACACAATACCTTTTTTATTTATTTATTTTTATGTGGTGCTGAGAATAGAACCCAGGGCCTCGGACGTGCTAGGCGAGTGCTCTACCGCTGAGCCACAATCCCAGCCCCTATCCTATATCTCTTAATCACTTTTCTTTATAGTTCTCATTTCTTTGCCTGTCTCTACTTCTTTCTGGACAATCTTTAGTTCCACAATTTGATTAATTAATTCTTTCTTTAATTCTATTGATTCTGCTCTTACTACCCTTCAATATAATCCTTCAGTGAGTTTTTTTTCTTTCTTCTTTTTTTTTATTTCTTGGTGATGCTCGGGATTGAACCCAGGGCCTTGGGCATGCTAGGCAAGTGCTCTACCACTGAGCTGCTTCCCCAATTCCCTGCACTCAGTTTCTTATTCTAGTTTTTCATTTCTCATTTCTAGGAGTAATATTTGATTCTTTTTCAAACATGCTTACTCACAAGTTTTTTGTTTTTGGTACTAGGGATTGAACCCAGCGGCACTTGATTAATGAGCCACATCCCTAGCCTTTTTTATATTTTATGTAGAGACAGGATTTCATTGAGTTGCTGAGGGCCTTGCTAAGTTGCTGAAGCTGGCTTTGAATTTGCGATCCTCCTGCCTCAGCCTCCTGAGCCACTGGAATTACAGGTATGCACCATTGCACCTAGCTCATAAATTTTGAGGTTATTTATGTTTATTAGTTTTATTTTTTTTCCCAAAAAATCCAAAGAATGTCTTCAGAGGAGGATCTGAGTCAATTTTTTCTGTTGCTTCTTGGTCATGGAGTCTTATTTATTTGTGTTTAGAGTATTTTCATGATGCTCAGTTGTCTTTTTATTTTTTTATTTTTTGGAATTTCATTTTCTTCTCTCATGATTCCACAATAAGGATTGGAAAACTACAGCCCATGGGCCCAATCCTGCCCTCCACCTGTTTTGTAAATAAACTTTTGTTGGAAGACAGCTGCACCCACTTGTCAATGTAGATCTCTATCTGCTTTTGCCTTACAATAGCAAAGTTGTGCAGTTGCCCTATGGCCCACAAAACCGCAAATATTTACTCTCTAGCCCTTTACCCTGTATAGTTCACCCATGTGAGCACAAGGTCAGTATCCATCCAGGATCACTTTAGACTGAATTATTGGCTTGAAGTTTATTTGGCCATGTAAACGTGAGAGACCTTACTTAGCCTGTAAACCCAAACAAAGGCTGTCTTGTGGTTTTGAATTCTCTGCATAATGTTTTTGAGGTTAATCCATGTTGTGTTTATAAGTAGTTCATTCTTTTTAATTGCCAAGTGGTTTTAAATCCTTAGAGGAAAATTATTTTTCCCTTTCACTCAGCACTAAGGTCTGACAAGCCATTTACTGTGCTCATGTCTGAAGTGGGGGATGGATGATCTTCTCTCATAGTCCTTTGAGAGTCCCCCTTCAAAGGAAGTGTCTTGGGCTTCCCACCTCAAACTGGCCTTTCAGTCTGTCTTTTTTGCCTCAGGCCCTTAATGATCTAGAAACTCAAGTTTGCCTGGTTTGGCCAATTGTGGTAAGGTAAAAGCCAAGTGCTGGCCCCTTACTCTGCTTTCCTCTCTGGGACCTCATCTCCCTCAGACCCTGGCTTGAGCAGTCCTCACTCTTTCTAGTTTGTAGAAGTACACAGAATTTTCTTTTATCCATTGTAAAATTTTAAAAAGCCTCTCTGATTGTTTTTAGAAAAGCCATTTTGTTGTTGTGGTTGTGGTGGTGGTACCAGGGATTGAACCCAGGGATGTTTAACCACTGAGCCACATCCCAGCCCTTTTTGTGTTTTATTTAAGAGACAGGGTCTTACTGAGTTGCTGAGGGCCTAGTTAAGTTGCTAAGGCTGGCTTTGAACTTGAGATTCCCCCTGCTTCAGCCTCTTGAGCTGCTGGGATTACAGGCATGTGCCACTGGGCCTGGTTTAAAGCCATTCTATTAATATAAAAAGTAGTGCTTTTGCTCTCATATATTGTTATTACTATTTGTAATTTAAATATTTCTCTGGATTTTTAAAAATTAAATGAATTTTTTCTTTTCTTTTTTTGATGGCACTAGGGATTGAATTCAGGAGAGATTTACCATGGGAGCTATATACTAGTCCTTTTTAAAATTTTATTTTGAGACAGATTTCGTGCTAAGTTGCTAAAGTTCTCACTAAATTGCTGAGGCTGGCCTTGAACTTGTAGTCCTCCTGCCTCAGCCTCCCTATTCATGGGATTATAGTTATGTGCCACTGCTCTGGCAGATGAAGTGATTTATAAGGAAGATATGGACCAAGCAAGGAAAAACTATGAGATTTTTAGCATTGGTAGAGAATACTTGGACTCCATAGCAAGAAGGCAGCTTATGGGATTCTGAGGGTGAGTGCCTTTTTTGGCATTCTGGGTAAGTGGTAAGTTTTCTGGCAGCTCATGTTATAGCCCTGGGGTGAAGATCCCATCAAGGTCTTTTATGACCCTTAAATGGGGCTGGGTCGGGGAACGTATCCTAAATCCCTGTAATAGGTGCCCCCTGCTGTTGTAAGTGGAATATAGCAATTCTGACTACTTGCTGGCCTAGGCCCTATCTGGCAAAGATGCTCAAGAGAGATCTCTTGAGGCCCTAGGTTTGATCCTCAGCACCACATATAAATAAGTAAATACATAAATAAAGGTATTGTGTCCAACTACAAACTCCAAAAAATAAAAAAAAAATTAAATCAAACCAGAAAATGAGAGCTTTGAGGATAGCATATGTGTATCCTATTTTGGTGAGGTAAAATATTTCAGATCCCTCTGAGCTCCAGACTATATAAAGTCAACAATGACAAAGAAATGACAAAGTATGGACACAACAATGTCAAAAATAGACAAAGCCCTTAGACTTGTGGAAATACCCTGTAGCAGATGGGAAAATAAGAAAAATCAAAGGAATCAATCATGTTTAGATGAAACAGTTTATGGAGGATTCAGAGTGCTTTTTAAATTTTTCCTGTAAGCCTGGGGTAGTAAAAGGCCTAGGCACTCTTTCTGAAGAGTTAGCTGAAGAGCATATTCCCCTTACAGCTGAGTGAGTGTGAATGGATTAAAATGTGTGAATAGGAGCAGGGAGGGAATCTAGTCTCTCTGAAGGCTTCTGTGCCCAGTGAAAGCCTGTTTATTATAGCAACTATCTTTTGATACAGGCAGCTCTGACATTGGGTTCTTGCTCAGTCAGGCACAAGTGAACTCTGCCAAACTTCCAAACTGAAAGGAATTTTCAGCACTGATTGTGAGCAGGTTTGAAAATTGTTCCTTCAGAATTAGAATCTTGTTTGGGTCCTGCAGAGAAATGACCCTGGAAATGTTGTCTTATCTAATAGGTTCTGCAGAAATTTGGTTAACCAATAGAGTGATAAATATTTAAGATAACATACCTTCACCCAGTAAACTCCTTGGTCTAATACCTGTCTTTGAAAAATGCTTACATCTGACAATTACCTGGTTAGACATTCACCCGTTTTATGCAATGCACACCACAATTCTGGCTCTGTTAGTGTTAAGATTTTATGTTGACCAAGACAGGAATCTGCCCTTTGGGGAGCTTGGAATCTGGAAGTAGAAAATAAACAGCAATGACCTTAAGAGGAAGCCTGTAGCTTTCATTTGGTCCAGGGACAAAGTGCTGTGTGTATGCAGAAGTGGTTGACGTGAGGTGGGAAGTATCAAGGAAGGGAGACCCTACTGGTGCTTTGTAGACAAGTGCTCTTTTTTTCCTACTTTTAAAATTTGTTCATTTTAGATATACATGACAGTATATTTTGACGTATGTACACACATGGAGTATAACTTTTTCTAATTAGGATCCCATCCTTGTGGTTGTACATGATGTCGAGTTACACTGGTTGTATCTATGAACATAGGAAAGTTATGTTCAACTCTGTTCTACTGTCTTTCCTATTCCCATCCCCTCTGTCTTCCTTCATCCCCCTTTGTCTGATCCACTGAGCTTCTATTCTTTCTCTCCCCTCTTGTTGTATGTTAGCATCCACACATCAGAGAGAACATTCAGCTTTTGCTTTTTCAGGATTGGCTTATTTCAGTTAGCATGATAGTTGCCAGATCCATCCATCTACTGGCAAATGTCATAAAGTCATTCTTCTTCATGGCTAAGCAATACCGACAAGAGCTCTTAGATAAAGTGAGAGAAAGTGCAGATGAGTGAATTCCCTGTTCTGTGTAGGCATTGCCATCCTCTCAGCCCTCACAGACCTTTTGCCTCTGAATTCTCTGTTCATGTTTTTGGAGCCATTTCCTCCTCCTCTACCATTACCACCCTTATCATTTCTCATCCGGGCCACACTAAACCTCCCTGGGCTAATCTTCCTGCCTCCACTTATGCTGCCAAAGAAGTTGATTTGGCAAGCAGCAGCTAATGTGATAATTTAAAATCATAAATTGAATCATGTCACTTACACTTTCAAAACTCTCCAGTGGCTTCCTATGACATTCAAGGTCAAGATTAAATTCCTTACCCTGATATTCAAAGTCTTGATACAATCTGACTGTAGGTCATTCCTTCAGCCTTCTTTCTTTCTTTTTTAAATGTTTATTTTTAGTTGCAGTTGGACATGATATCTTTATTTATTTATTTATTTGTTTGTTTGTTTTTATGTGGTGCTGAGGATCATACCCAGGGCACTGTACCACTGAGCCACAACCCCAGCCCCCTTCAGCCTGATTTCTAGCATGCTTTCCCTGGCTCACTCTCTGTCGTCATTGTGAACTTTTTGCTCATTTTTCAAACCAATAAATATATTCTTGTCTCAGGACCTTGACACTTGCTGCTTCAGCTGGGAAGGATCTTCTAGATACTTGCAAAATTCCCTTTTTGTTCATTTCTCTGCTCAAATATCCCCTCCTCAGAGGCCTTCCCTGGTCATCTGACCTAAAACAGCAGCCCCTTTCACTCCCTACACCCTTATACTGCTTCTCTTCCACTAGCATTTATTTCTAAATTTAGATATGCATATACCTAAATGTTTATATATTTGCTGTATGCATCTCCTATGACACTATACGTTTGATCAACATTTGTCAAAGAACAGGTACATTCGTGATTATTTCTCAGTCCTTCTTTGACTTTCATGATCTTGAAGATTTTAAGAATTACAGGGCAGTTATTTTTAGCAGTTTCTTAAAGTTGGATGTTCCTGTGTGTTCTCCTGGTTAGAGTCAGGCTGTGCACCTTTGGCAGGAACAACAAGAAGTGCTGTTACTGGATTTGCTCTTGGATTTGCCTACCACTGAGGATGTTCACTCTGAATATTTGATTAAGGTGGGGTATTGGTCAGCGTGGGTTGCCATAATAAAATACCACAGGCTGGCTGGCTTCAACACCAAAACTTATTTCCTCAAAGGCCTGGAGGCTGGACGTCTGAGATCCAGGTGTTGGCAGAGCTGGTTCCTCTGAGGCCTTCCTCCTTGGCTCCTAGATGAATGTCTCCTGGCTCACATGCTTTTCCCCTGGTCTGTGTTTCCTGATGTCCTTTCTTGTAAGGACACAGATCATATTGGATGAGAGCCTACTTTTATCATTTTATCCTGATCAGCTCTTTAAAGGCCCTGTCTCCAAATATCATGGCAGTCTGAGGTACTAGAGGTTAGGACTTCAACATATGAATTCTAGGGGACACAATTCAGCTTATAATAGGTGGTGACTACTAAGCTATGCCACTGAAACTTTTTCTTTTTCACTTGTTAATGAGTCATTTGGAAGGAGATACTTGAAACTATGGAAGCATACCATCAAATTTTTAATTTGCCTGACACAGTGGTGCATGCTTGTAATCCCAGAAACTCAGGGCCTGAGGCAAGAGGATCATGAGTTCAAACTCAGCCTCACCAACTTATCAAGGCCCTAAGCAACTCAGAATTACAAAAACATATCTATCTATCTATCTATCTATCTATCTATCTATCTATCTATCTATCTATCTATCTATCTATCGAGAGAAAGAAATAGTGGGTAGGGGCAAGCTGGGGATATGGCTCCATGGTTAAGCACTCTTGGGTTCAAATCCTTGGTACCAAAAAAAGGAAACTTTTAATTAATTTATTTTATTTTATAACAGTATGGACTTATGGTTTTAAAAATTTTATTTAATGGATTAAAATCCATTACTACCAAGTGAGGTGCAGTGGCGCACACCTATAATCCCAGTGGCTCCAGAGGCTGAGGCAGGAGGATTGCAAGTTCAAAGCCAGCCTCAGAAACTTATCAAGATGCTAAGCAACTCAGTGAAACCCTCTCTGTAAATGAAATATAAAAAGGACTGGGGAGGGCTGGGGAGGGCTGGGGCTGTAGCTCAGTGGCAGAGTGCTTGCTTAGCATGTGTGAGGCACTGGGTTTGATCCTTAGCACAGTATAAAAAAATAAATAAAATAAAGGCATGCTTTCCATCAACAACTACAAAAATTTTTTTATAAGGCTGGGAATGTGGCTCAGGGATTAAGCATGCCTGGGTTCAATTGCTGGTTACCCCCCACACACCGCAAAATCCATTACCACTGTTATTTATTTTGTTGTTAAATTTGCCCCAGTTTGGCTTATGGAGCCCCCCATGGACTGGTTTCTATGTCCTTGTGACATATCCCCATTATTTTAGGTCTTTTCTTTCATGCACAAGATGTTCCATGCTCTTAAAATTGAAGGCATCAAGAGAATAGAGGAGGTACCAAGGGCTGGGGGAGGAGGGAAGAATATGGCAAAATACTGGGAAATGATACTGGCCAATATATTGTTATATTGTGTGCCTGTAAGAATATGTAACAACAAATTCCACCATTATGTACGATTACAATGCACCAATATAAAAATATGGGAAAAAATGTGTTTCATGCTGGTCTTGTACTTTCTTTGCCCCCGTCCCCAAATGATTGTTGCCTCAGGGACCCCTGTTTCTTTCAGTGGGGAATGTCGTTAGAACCCAAGATTTGCATACTAGTGTGTGTATTGCTTCTGGGGTATTCCTACTTCCGCATACTATCAGTGGGCAGAGTTTGGAAATATATGTGCATGTGTGTATATATACACACACACACAAACACAAACTCACATATCTATTTTGACTACTTATCTATCATCTATCAACAATGTTTATTTACTTATTATCTATACCTGTTGTGCATATCTGTCTCTTTAACATTAACATCTCTGTCTCTCTTTTTTTTTTTTTTTTTTCTGGTATTGAGGCTGGAACCTTAGGTGCTCTGCTTCTGAGCTACATCCCCAGTCCTTCTTTCATTTTTGTTTTTAAATTTTGAGACAGGGTCTTGCTAAGTTGCCCAGATGGGCTTCAATCTTGTGATCGTCCCCCTCAGCTTCCCAAGTTGCTGGGATTGCAGGTGTGTGCCACTGTGGCGGCTGTCACTGTGATGTCTATCTTGTCAGTCATTTCTATTTGCATCTATCTATTGTTGTCATCTCTTTCTGATCTGTCATCTCTGTTTATGTTTATTAATGGTTATCATCTCTATATTAGCATCTGTTTTTAAAACCAGGAGTGTTCTCCGGTACCTATTAGTTCTCTCCCTTTGTAAGTCCCTTTTCAGTCAGCGAGGAGCCCAGTTCCTCATCTTTGATGTGGTTACTTATTTACAAACAACGTCATTGCCTGGGCCACCCTCCTTCCCTCGGGCACCCTTCACCTCACTCAGTGTCTGCACATGCTGATCCACCTCTTCCATGAATGTTTTTCTTACTCTGATCAGGAAAGACCAGTCGCCATGTCAGGCTGTGCCCTCCCAATAAAGATGTCCTCATCACTCAGTGCAGATTCTCTTGCTTCCCCTGCTTGGGCTCTGGTGCTCTGCACTGGGCAGCCTTCCTCCACGGAGGTTCTCTGCACAGGCCCTGATACTGCTCTGGCTCATCATGGCCTTCCCACCACCATGTGGAGCCCACCTTAGCTTTGCCCCAGTAAGAGGTTGTATTCTTCTGAGATTCTATGTGCTAAGAACTATGCAGATACAAAGATCCTGAGGGTCACCTTTGCTGCCATAGGAAAAGCACCTTCTGAGGATGAGACCAACACTGAGGAAAGGGGAGAGATAATGAGAGTCTCCTGGTGATAGTCTCACAATGCCTGAAACCTGAAAACCCTGATTTTCAAGACAGAATAATCAATACAGTCTTTTCTCCCATTAAGCTAGATAGTAAGTTGGGTTTGAAATTAATAAATTGAGTTTACAGATACAGTCAGTTACAAATGAACCAGTCCTAAAATAGATGGTTTTGCAAATTTACATGTACAGTATATATGTGTATATGTATGTCTGTAGTATGCATATTTGTATACCTACACATATATCTATGCACATATGTACACACACACACACACACACACACTATTTTTTTAGCTATAGTTTTTTTTGTGTTGTTGTTTTGGGGATTGAACTCAGGCATTCGGTCACTGAGCCACATCCCCAGCCTTATTTTGTATTTTATTTAGAGACAGGGTCTCACTAAGTTGCTTAGCATCTTGTTTTTGCTGAGGCTGGCTTTGAACTCATGATCCTCCTGCCTCAGTCTCCTGAGCTGCTGGGATGACAGGCATGTGCCACTGCGCTGGCTCTAATTTTAATGGTTTAAATACAAAACACCCACAACAGACTTTATAGAATGTTTATAGAATCTAAATATCTGGGGGTAATTTGTTGAAGAACATCAACTATTAAATGAAATTGAATATTAATTGAGACCAGGTCTAGTTGAAGTAGGTAATTGTGCCCAGGAGCTTCTGGGAGTTTCCTCTCAGGTGCAGAGAAGCCAGTATGGGGGTGTCGTCTCTGCCAATGGAGACTGCAATGATGCAGGGATTATTCCAACAGCTGTTTAGTACCTATCCTCTGGTCCATCCCAGGGCAGACAGCCAGGGAGAGTTACTGCAAATTCGTAGAGAGTGGAGGATGACTTTCTAGAACTTTCCCCGAACCCAGAATGAGTGACAGAACAACAGAATTTTTGAGTTCCTGAATATGTTCTGCTGCTAGAGTATAACTTCTTCTTCCTCTGGTAGGCTGAGGGAAATCCCAAAACTCACCATTAAAGGTACAAATTTGCCTAATGCTATGGAGTAGCTGTTTTGGCATGGATCCACATGAGCACATGTTTGTCGCAGATCCATAAGTGGACAGGAAATGTGGTTGGCATTTCAAGAATTCTGATTTCAAATGATGGAGACTGGTCCTCTTTGCTTATTCTTCAGTACTGGATTTTCTGTTAAGGCGAAGAGATTCACACCACTCTCACAGCTGAATCTGAAAGGGGTAACTAACTCTTCCAGAAACTCAAAGGGATTTATCAGTACTGGGCATTGAAGGTTCCACAATGCTGTAGTCCAAATTCTGTAGAAAAGACTAGAGGGCAAAAGTGGCAGTATGCATTTCCTCTGTTAACCTACCCTGTTGTTAGAGGGAATGCTGCTTACTAAAAAATTGCTCTCAGAACCCAGCAGGTATAAACCATGGCTGTCCCCAGCCAAACAATGCAAGAAGCAATGGTTTTGCTACTCTGCCCTAGGAAAGACACTCTTGGTCTGAATTGAAGAGCAGTGTTTTGGTTGTTTCTTTGACCTTGTTTTCTCTTGATCCTCCTTTTTTTCTATTTATAGTGTGACTCAGTTAGCACATGTCTGGCTCAGGTTGCTTGTGCTTAGCTCCTTTTGGTTTGCTATTTTAAAGACTGTGTGAAGGTAATTTTGGATTAATGTCATGTGTCTTGGCAGCACAAGTCACTCAGCTACAAGAGCATAATAATCACTGAAGTAGAATCCAAATTAGAATTTTTTTTAAGCACTGATTTTCCAAGTAGATCTGTGAATTCTCCTCTTCTCTTTTTTGGCACTGAGGATTGAACCCAGAAGTGCTTTACCACTGAGCCACATTGTAAGTCCTTTGTATTTTTATTTTTTATTATTTTTTTAAAATTTGAGACAGAGACTCAATAAATTGCTTAGGGCCTTGCTAAGTTGCTGAGGGTAGCCTGAGCCTCCTGTGTTGTTGGGATTACAGGTATGCACTGTCATACCTGCCAGATCTATGAATTCTTAACAGTTTTTCTTTAGTGCAAGAAATATTTATTTCCTAGGACTGATTTTATTTCCTCCTAAAATGGTCTCATCGAATAGTTGGTTACATCACTAGAAGAAAATTCAGTTTGATAGACATAAGCCAAAGTCTTCGTTCAAAAGTTCAGCTTCTACTAAGAAAGTAAATCATGTCATAATAGCAGTTTTTCTTTATAGTATAGCAGGAAATTACAAACCACTGCTACATGGTCTTACCTTTAAGTTTCTCCTGTCTACACTTTTGTTTTCTTCTGAGACAGGGTCTTTCTATGTTGCCCAGTCTGGCCTTGAATTCTTAGGCTCAAATGATCCTCTTGCCTCAGTTTCCAGACTAGTTGGGACTACAGGTGTGTACCACTGCACTTGGCTTATACATTTTAATAAATTCCAGTTCAGGAGTTTTGTTCTACTATTGTCACATTGCATTTATTGACGAAATTAAGAGAGTGAATTTTCTGGCTAGGGTTCAACATACTTCATGGATCACTTACCTGTCCTATAGCCCATTTTTCTGAACAAAACCTTTGGGGATATTCATTCATTCATTCATTTACTCATCCCGTGGTCACCAAGGAAGCAATTTTCCTGTCAACCCTATGACTGGGCAGATATAAATGTTTGTTTTTGTTGAGCACCTCACCTGTCTGGTTCCCTATCATGGGCAACCTCAGGTTGTCTGCTGGTGTGACCTTGGGTAGTAGCTGTGGTTGTTTGCATACTTTTTTCTGGTCTTGAGCTGGATGAACTCAGCTCTTGAGATAGGGCCAGGCCAGGGACATAACTGAGTGAGTCAGGTTTTGAGCCCAGGCTTCTGTGGCTGGCTACTAGAGCTCTTCAGGGAACATTGGATGAGGTCCCTGCTATGAGCTCATGTATGTCACAGTTCTGTAGGTGGCCAGGAAAGGTGGTTGGCATTTCAAGAATTCTGATTTCAAATGAGGGAGACGGGTTCTCTTTGCTTATTTTTCAGTACTGGGATTTCTGTTAAGGCTAATAGATTCATGTAATTTCCTGGAAAACCTCCACCTGCTGCTACTTGAACAGGTGAATCTGTAGATCCAACAGGTGGGCATGCAGCCAACTGCTGGGTATACCTTTCCTCTTCTTTTCAGATGCAAAATTAAGTGTAATTGCTACTGTTAATTCTTTGTACCAGTCAGCTCTTATGCTGCAAAGTAAGAATCATTTCAGGTGAGGAAAAGTGAGGTCCATAGAGACAAATTTAGAAATGAGTTCACAACTAGTATACATTTATTTCCTTGTTGTAGTTTCTGAATTTCATGCTACTCTGCATTGTTATTCTTCTTTATCTCAAGTGGTCTGTGCAGAGTTCCAGATGCACCTTCACTTTATTGCTACTCTATCTCTTTAGGTTCTTCTGATCACTTCTGTCTGTCAACATGGCTGGAAACATCTGAGTTTTCTTTGCCCTCTCTCCTGCCCTCTACATGATTGGATTCTTCCATTAAAACCTGCCCTCTGCATGATTGGATTCTTCCATTAAAATCTCTTTTTCATTCTATTCTTCTCTGTCGTCCTGAAATAGTTAGTATTAAGATATTTTCATTTCTTACAGATTATGACAGTTTTTAGAACTATTATTTTCTAAGCCTGAAGCTGCCATTAACTACAGCTTTGTGAGACTCTGAAGCAGAGAACCCTGCTAGCTCATCCATGTCCAGACACTGGATCCAGAGTAACAATGAGAAAACAAATGAATGCCATTTTAAGTGAGTGCACTTATGATAATTTGCTATGCAGAGATGGATGACTAAAACCTTTATCTACTAGTTTCGTAACCTTGAGGTAATGGCATAACCACTGTGTCATGGCAGAGACAATGAGCTGTTCATTAGAAAGTTATGCTTCCTTTTCTACGCAATAGTGTTGTCACTGGGAAGCACCTGCCCAGCCAGGGGCTACATTTCCCAATGCCCCTTTGTGTCTGGATGGAGTCATTTACCAGGAAGTTGTGACTGGAAGACATTTTAGATCACTTCCACTAAGAGGAGGTAAAGAGGTAGCTGTGTTTTTTTCCTATTGTCTCTTCCTGTCTTCCAGCTGGAGGGTGAAGGCTCCAGGGCTTAAGGGCTTTGTGGAGCCATAAGATAGCAAGAACCTGGGCTCCTTCATTACCTCACAAAAAATGTCACCCACTCACCCAGAGCATGTGCGTCACATTGTTACATGAGTGAGAACTAAGCCTTATTGTGTTAAGCCAGGGATGTCTTGGGGTTTGTTTATTGTCGTAACTACCATTTCTCTAGCATAGTATGTATTTTCTTATTTCTAAAATGGGGATAAAATTGTGATTGAATGAAACAATCCACTCAAAACAAATTGTCACACTGTAAACTATTATCCTAATATGAGGTGTTAATGGAATTTTCACAAAAACACGGCCATGTTAACTAGAAGGAGTTATTTCTTCATTTTATAGGTGATAACACTAAACAGAATGGTTATCTGGCTTGTTTGAGGCCACTCTGTGAATTAGTGACAGGGGCAGCACTAGAACTTTCCACCTCCTCCCTAATTCTCTTCCAGGACATCTTTCACAATGTCATGCCATGACTTCAGGAGGGTGGTGTTATGGTTTGGATGTGAAGTATCTACCAAAAGCTCACATATAAGAAAATGCAACAAGGTTCAGAGGAGAAACAATTGGATTGTGAGAATCTTAATCTGATCAGTGAATTAATCCCCTGATAGGGATTAACTGAGTGGTAGCTGAAGTGGTAGGGTGTGGCTGGATGAGGTGGGAATTGGGGTGTGGCTTTGGGGTATATATTTGTATCCAACAAGTAGAGACCTCTTTCTCTTGATCATGTGAGCCGATATCCTCTGCCACAGTCTCCCATCATGATGTCCTGCCTCACCTCAAGCCCTGAGGAACAGAGCCGGCCTTCTGTGGACTAAGACCTCTGAAACCCTGAGCCCTTAAATAAACTTTTTCTCCTCTATAATTGTTCTGGTTGGGTCTTTTAGTCACTGCGGTGAAATAGCCGACTAAAACAAGTGGGAAGAGAGCAAAGGCAGGCAGACCTGCAGGGAGACACACTTCTTTAAACGTGAGCAGATGAATGCCGCAGTTTCAAGGTTGTCCCTGTGGAATTGAACCAAATGCTTCTCCCTGCAGAGGCTGCATATTTAGTTGCCAGTACATGGGGGGAGGGAGACATAGCTACACCTTACATATGTTTCAGTTAAGTTAAAAGATTGATGTGTATTTATTTTGAGGCGATTGTTGAAATACCTTCCTTGTGTGTAATGGAATTTTCTCCTTTTGGCAATGCCAACGGCAGTTCACTGGGTTACATATGTTGTCAGTGAAATTTCCCACATGCTTCTATGAAACATTTGTCTTTTCCAGATGGTCTGTGTAAGCCCAGTTGTTCCTTCAAACAAATTTACAGTTATGACAAATGTGCTCGCTCTCTCTAGACTAAATCAGAGTTCTTTTTTTTGGGAAAAAGAAATGGTTTCCAACTAATCCAAAGGGGACAGATTTTTCAATGGAAAGCGGATACTAAACTCTGTTCTCAGGTTGAAATTTGCTGAGATTTGGGTGTAGAGGAATCAATAGGTTAATATGTTTTATCCCCATCTCTACACATAATATATTCGTGGTTTCATGTTTCTTCCATTAAAAAAAAAATCCCAAACACAAAAGTTACCTTGAAGAAAGTGCACATTTAAACTCTTGCTTTATGGATGTTTTTCTGTAGTAATACCTTCCTTTATTAAATAGTGCAAACATTTACTATTTAATGTGTAAGAAGAATATTTATAGCCCAGTTGTCGAGAAGCATACTAATAAATTGAACATGCATGGAACTGCACTGTTGCCTTGATCTCTTTCCTTTTCTTTCCGTAGTTCCTTTCCCACCAGGAGCCACAATTACACCTTACTTTCTTAAATTTTCGTGAACTGATTATAAGTATTATTAATAGGTTTGAAAACCATAGTGGGAGAAAACTCAAGGTGACTTCAGATTGGCATTAACAATAACCTTTAACCTTAATTTGACAGTGTTCAAGTCTCTGGTTTTCAAATCTATAAAATTTATAGTAGACTGATGAGCTAACTAGGCACTATATTTTATCCTTCGGATAGGAAATAGAAAACAAAACTGGACTTACAACTAATAGATAAACAAATAAACTTTTATTATTTATAAATTACCCAGCAAGTTTGAGGCTAGAACGAGTCTTGAATTCAATGATCTTTGCATTAAACAACTTGTGAATGAGTGACTGGTTATCAAGTAGATTAATCCTAGTACCTAACCTGACAGAACAATCCCTGTAGGTTACCTGTGCAGCCTGGTAGTGATTTGTATTGTTAGTGGACTTGGCAACTCAAGACCAAGTGTTGTATCTTACTTTTTATCATTTATTTTGTCCTTTGTCCTGGGCTCTAGCATCAAGCAGCATGGGGTTGAAAACTGGACTTTCATTTAACAGCTGTATGGCTGTGGGCAAATAAATCAACCTCTCTAAGGCCTTCTTACTTTTCTGTAAAATGAACCCCATCCAGTGAATTCTCAAGCATGGGAAGGAGTGAGACAATGACTGTGTGGTTATTGGCAGAGAACCTGACGTAGACCAAGTGCTGAATAAGAGAGTGGACCTTCCTGAGTTGGAAGAGCCCGATTTCTGATGGAAAACCTGATAAGTTTTGATCCAACCTGTAGTTTGAATGTGTCCCCCAAAATTCATGTGTTGGAGACTTAACCCCCAATGCAACAACGTTTGGAGATGGGGCCTGGTGAGAGGTGATTAGGTCATGAGGGCTCTGCGTTCATGAAAGGTTTATGTTATTATCATGGAAATGCATTGGTAATCTTAAAAGTGGATTCAGCCCTTTCTTTCCTTCCTCACCCCTGCCCTCTCTTATCCTTTCTCCTTCCACCATGAAATGACACAGCACAAAGACCCTTCTGAATTCAGGCACCTTGACAGGACTTCTCAGTCTCCAGAACCATGAACCAAATACACTTCTATTATTTATAAATCATTCAGCCCATGGCATTCTGTTATAGTAGCACAAAATAGACTAAGATAATCCACGTATGGGCCATGTCAGTTAGGGAGAAAGCTACTTAGGACAGGAATAGATAGAACTTCTGCCTCTTCACTAGGTAGAGGAGAGGATGTGCTGGAAATGGGTTGGACATCAGAGATTCGTATAGAACCTATGCTCTTGGAGTAAGGCTTTTCTCCAAGGTAGGAGTGGACTCTGAAACTGATTTGTGTCCTATTGTTTGCCAGGACACAGATTGTATTGTGATACATCATTTCACCTTGTTAAGGTTTAGCTATGAGGCGTCCCCCAAAAGCTTATGTGTGAAACAATGCAAGAAAGCTCAGAGGTGAAATGATTGGGTTCTGAGAGCCTTAACCTAACTGTAGGCAGTTAGACAGGGGCTGGAGGAAGCGGGTGGTTGGGGATATGCCTTTGTGGTATATATTTTGTCTGTGGTGAGGAGAGGTATTTCTCTACTTCATGATCATCATGTCCTGGGTGGCTTTCCTTCACCACATCTGTCTGCCTTGATCTTCTGCCTCATCTTAGGCCCTGGAACTGGCCATCTATCGACAGAGACTTCTGAAACCATGAGCCCCCTCAATAAATTTCTTCCTCTAAAAATTTTCTTGTCAGGTCTGTTGGTCACAGCAATGAAAAAACTGATTAAAGCACACCTGTTTTATAATAATTTTGTATTCAGGAAATTGATATATTTGTGACACTCTCCTAATGACCTACATAAATACTTATTGAGTGCCAGTCAATATTATAGGTGCCAACATACAAAATTGATATAGTTGCTTCTTTATAGAGATAGATAAGTGTAAAGAAGAAAATATTAAACCAATAATTAAATGAATTGTATAATTACAAATTGTGTCCAGTTGTCAAAAGGAAAATAATAGGCTGTGACCAGATTGTAACAATGATGTTTTGCTACCAAAGATGCAACAAAAGGCGAGAGATTCTCCACATAAAGGATTCACAAAAGTTTTATTATAGTAGTAGGAACTGTGTGTTTTATTCAAGAGGCTTTGCCCTTCCATTTTTATAAACGTACATTAAAACCCAATTCAGAGATAGAATCCCGTAAGGTGTAGCATATTTTGGTATAGAATTTATGTGCAACAGCTTGTAATGGAACTGAAAGCAAGCTTTGAGGAGACTTTCCAAGCCAACTGGTGAACACAACCGCAGTCCAGTTTAGAGACAGGGACATAAACAAGTTGTCAACAGAGAGAACAACTTAAAAAATAACTTAAAACTGTTTGGCCGTGAAGAGAGGAAAGCTAATCAGGCTATTTGAGTGGGTACATCATAGGAGCTTGGTCATTCCAGTCGGCAAAGAACATTTTAATATGACAAAATTTCCTGAACATTTTTTTTTGCAGGTTAATTTTGTTTTCCTGAAAGAACTGACCAAAACGTTTTCACATTTGTTTGTTTTGGCATTTGATCATAAACTGAAAACCATCACATCCAGGATGCTCTGGGAGGCACATTGTCACTACCAGAGTGCATATGGACTTAACTGGAATGGATTTTTGCAGCCCAGACGAATAGGATCTGTGTGGGGCATAAATAAGCTATTAGAATGTGGCAGATTGACTTAAAAAGTCTTTGAAAGAATGCTTGCGGCTCCATCTTGTGGTCAGCATCACGAAAGCATCAAATTCAACCTGTTAGCTTACTGGAGAGATGGTGCTTAACAAGTTTATGAGGGCTTTTGGACTGTTGGGACTCGAAAACAAAACCTACTTCAAACTAGTTTCAGCAAGAGGGATTATCTCGTAGGTCTGAAGGGGTTGATTTTTTTTCTTTTATTGGCACATTATCATTATATATGACAGTGGGGTTCATGGTTATATATTTGTACATGAACACAACGTAACAGTATAATTTGGCCAATTTCATCCACACCACCTCTCCTTTACCTCCTCTCCTCCTTCTCCCAACTCCTTCCTTTACTCCACAGATCTCCCTGAAGAGATTGATAGAGGGACAAAGGCTTGGCAGTCACATCCAGGTCTCTGTCACCAGGACCCATACTCTCTGTTTTTCTTTTTTCTTTTTTGTTACTAGGGATTGAACCCAGGGTCACTCAACCACTAAGCCACATCCCCAGTCCTTTTTGTATCTTATTTAGAGACAGGATCTCAGTGAGTTGCTTAGGGTCTTGCTGACTTGCTGAGACTGGCTTTGTACTCAAAATCCTCCTGCCTCAGTCTTCTGAGCCGCTGGGATTACGGTGTGCACCACCGTGCCCGGCGTCCCTGTTTGTTTTTATTCTCTCTTGCTTTATGGAAGATTGTTGCTAAAAATTTAGATTTAAAAGAATTATTCATATATTATGACTCATTTACAGTTAGAAGAATCTCAAAGAAAGACTTCCACCTGACTGGGTTATATGCCAAACCTTGTCCCAATCATGTGGTAAGAGAAATGAGGCACCCTGGACAGCCAGCTTGAGTTCTTAGGAAGGGGTGACAGCAGGGGGCATGCTTGCTGGACAAATAAACACCCTTCATATCCCACAACCCTGCCACCAGGCGTCCACACACTTCTCCTCAAGCGTGCAGCTCATAGAGTGCTAAATACGACAGCTTTCCTGAGTACGACACAACCCACAAAAGCACATCCCCTCCCCAGGAGGAGATAATTCAAGAAGACACTGAGTGGATGTACTCAGCATAGAGTTCAGGATTGCTGGGTGGCACACTTTCCTTCTCAGTGCAGATGTAATATCTATTTGTGGTCTTATAATCTACCTCCATTAAGAAAAAAACAAAACAAAATGAAACACCAAAACCTTGGATACAAAGTAGGTTGGCTTGAATCAGTCTATCTTTAGAAGAGACAAGTTCTGTAAGTCCTATTAAGTGAGTCAAATCCTTCTCATGCATTCATTCAGTTGATTCATTACTTCAAATAAACTCTCATTTGAGTTCCTATTTTTTTTTTCAGGTATCTTTTTAGGTTCTAGGAATATGTCTCTGACTTCTCTGAATTTAAAACACAAGAAAATAATCATAATACTCAGCATTAAGGAGCTGTGATTGCAGTATGAATTGCAAGTATGCGCTGTAGCATTTATACAGAGTTGAACATAGTTCACAAGTAGTACTTATGGAAAATTAAAATCGTGGAAATAAGACAATCTGAGATACAGGGGTGGTGGTGCATATTATAATCCCAGCCGCTCAGGAGGCTGAGGCAGGAGGATCACCAATGAAGCCCTGTCTCAAAATAAAATATGGAAAGGGTTGGGGATTTATCTTAGTGGTGGAGCACCCCTGGGTTCAAACTCCAGTATTGAAAAATAAAAATAATAAGAAAAAGAAAAAGAAAAGTGGTGGTTAGGGAAGGTAAAAAAAATTCTTATTAATACAGAGAATATGTATAAATAGAACCTCAAAGATTAGGTATTACTAGGATTAATTTCAGATAGGAAGATACTTAGTAAGGTTTTTATCTAAAAAATGGAAATTTTTTTCTTTGGTTTTTCTGAACTTTTGTTCCAAGTAAAATTTGGTTTAGGCACTTGAAGGCTAATTAATCATGAAGGAAAATATTTAAATCAATTTGCATTATTCAGTAATTGGTTTCAGAGCTCATTATCCTATTGAAATCTCTCATTCAAAGCATTGAATGAATTATTTTTAAAAAATATTTACTTTTTAGTTGTAGCTGTCAATACCTTTATTTTATTTATTTATTTTTTATGTGGTGCTGAGGATCAAACCAGGGCCTTGAACATGCGAGTGCTCTACCGCTGAGCCACAACCCCAGGCCCTGAATGACTTATTTTAAGACATCCATTTAGCTAAATGATTAGAGGGGAAGGTTTGGATAGGGCTTAAGAGCATGAACTTTAATTTTTGCAGTACTCAGGATTGAATTTAAGACCTCTTACATGCTAGGCAAGGGCTCTATCATTGAGCTACATCATCAGCCTCCTTTTAAAACATTTGAGACAGGGTCTCACTACATTGCCCAGATTTTCAAGCTTGAGAATCCTCCTGCTTCAGCCTCCTGTGTAGCTGGGATTACAGGTATGTACCACCATCCCCAGCAAGAACATGACTTTAGGCAAAAGATTGACCAAGGCTTGAGTGTTGGCTTCACTCTCTCTCTCTCTCTCTATATATATATATATATTTGGTGTGACCTTCATTAAGTTTCTTAATCTGAGTCTGTTTTATCATCTGAGTAGTAGGGATAATATGGTACTCATGTCAAAGTTATTGTGGGGGTTAAATAAATGTGTAAGGTATTAATACACAGCAAGGATTCAACAAACATTAAAAGCAAAATCAGGAAAAGAACGCTTTTCTTAAATGCCTTTGGTAGTAGACGGGTACTACATGGTTAAAATCCACTTATTAATATACAAATTATTGATTGAATGATCATTCTCAGTTCTTATAATTGATTACTGTGGTCTTAATTGTGGACCAGTTGGGATGAATGTTGAGAGCACTAAGAAGCTGTAACTGTAGTAAGAACTGCATGTATGCTCTGTGGAAATTAAAAGATTTTATTTTCACTTATTACATTGAGTGATGGTGTGAGGAATCACTGGCCTAGCAAAACCCTCCTTTCCTAGTGTTGACGTGGTAACAGACTGGTGGTGGTGGTGGGGACATTTCTTCCCACAGTTGAGGTTTCAGTCCACATGGAAGGACCACACTCATCTAACATTTTTGGCCTTCTTACACCCCTTCTTTGCTTCTCTATGGAGGAGGAATCACTCATCTGCCTGAGGAATGTGGAAGTACTAACTGTGACTGTTTTCTCTTGGAAGCCTACGGGAAGCTTGCATTCTACTCCAACCTTCCATGATGTAAGAGCACTGGACACGCCCTGTTTTTCAGAGGCTTGCTCATATTTAGTGGTACTTTTTACTCAAAGGACAAATGTTTTGACTCTTGGGTTGAATGTAATGTGATCCACTTGCCTAGAGTCATAAATCATATTCTTTAATATTAACAATGTGACATTCAATCTCTTGTCTTCCTTATTCTTTGGCCTTAATTCTTAATTGCTTCACAATATTTGTGGGAAAGACAGATGTCGTTTGTTAAAAATGTTCGAATTATAATGGTCCTGTCAACATACATTGTGTGCATTCCACAGGGGCCTTTTAAGAGCCTCAGTAGGAAACACTTCAGAATTATCTACTGAGGGGCAGGAAAGCTGGGGCATTCATCCTCCAACTCTGTCTCTCCCCTGCTGAAGGTTGCTTTGGGGTTGTTAATTCCCTGGAACTTCTAGCTTCTGCATTTTGTGGCTGGCAAGTGTCATCTCACAGAGAAATGAAGGTGCTTCATGTAGGAAACCATGAGTGTGTCTAGAACTATCTAGTGAAGTTACAAATGACTTTCAGTGTGTTGAGGGGTCCTGGGTGGGGCACCAAGACGGCCTGCTATAAGGCTGTCTTTGAGTTATCCTTGACTATGTTGGGTGTGCTTGTTCTACAGCTCCTTGTTTTTTCTACCATAAATCTCATGACTCTATATGGGTTGTGTATTCTTTTCCAGGCAGGGCCAGGATCTAGGTGGCTCACTGTGGTATCCCCAAGCCTTGTTACTATTTATTGAATGAATATTTTGATCAGTAATAAATAAATGTTCACAGTAGAAAAATACCCAATTATTAAAGCTTGTTTTGGTGTTTTGTGAACAAATACTTTTACTATATGTAGAATGATATTTCTGAGCCCACATAACCCAAAATATGAAACGCTTAGTGGAGACCCACTGGACACTGGTGTTAGACTTGAAGGAAACTGTTGCCTCTTGCAACTTTTTGGTCCAAGAAAAAAGATGGAAGTCATATATATTTTTTTTAATAAGCAACAACTGTGAATGAGTAGTCGTCTTCCTGATGGCAAAATATATTAAGAAATTTAGGGTATAGTTCAGGGGTATGATACTTGCTCAGCATGTAGGAGGCCATGAGTTCAATTCCCAATACAGAAAATATTGCATTTGAAATCTTTCTAGTCTGTTGTGTTTGTGACGTTACTTGGGAAAGTTTCTCAGCAGGAGAGAGTTCAGGGATATTGGGCTGATTTCAGGGCAAAGAACGTGACAGTGTAATGTGATAATGTTGCCAGTAGGTGGTGCTATTTTACACAGCACTGGCAACTGGGTTTGGATGCTATTTAAATAGAGTTCAGAACATTATTCTCAAAATAAATTAGATAAATTTCTGAAAGACTGGTAGATTTTTAGCATCAGACAAGCCATAAGCGGGAAATTCAGCTAACATTCTTGTGAGCAAAAAAGTTAGAGAAAGATGAAGTTTTTGCAATTGCAGCCAATAATATGGGGAGAAAAAATACACAAAATGATGTCTAATTCCAAGACGGTTATACTCCTTGGCATGGCTTGGATAATCCCAGTTTGGAAAGACTATTATGGATAGACACAGATTTTGGGGATAATTCTGATAGAATAAATATTGTATGGTTTTTCCTACAAAGTTAGAGTTGCTTGAGTAAATAGCTTTAAGATGAACTGGAAAGTTCTGGCCTAAGCTTTGTGAATCACCACATATGAAACACAATTATGCTCACAAATTAGCATATTTAAAAATGGCTCACAAGGTAATTCTCAATTCTCTGATATTTATAACTTGACAAATGGCTGAGATCTTTTAGTATTTCAGTTGAATCTAATAAACACTCACTGAGAATCCACAGGCTGGTAAAATAGAACCCTTCCTTCTATGTTGCCCATTAGCTCAGGTTTTTTAGGCCTTAAGGAGGTTCTGCTTCTTCTCCATCACAGTCCAAGGGGGTCGGTTCAAAGGCTCTGGCATATGGAGGGGAGAATGCTCCCTAAATCCCTAGAGTGCTCTGTAGCAAGGTCTCCACTTCTCTAATACAGAGACCTCATTTAGTCTGGAGGTAACCGAGGAGGAGGACTAACCCACACTCGGGTTAAGTTGCCTGTACCCTTCAATATAGAGGGAAGAACTATCGTCATTTTAGATGTTTATCAAAATCTAGTCATCAATTTAAAAAATATTATACTTCACCACAGTTGAATTTGATAATCATTCCCTTTCCCAGGATATCAGAAGCAAGTTCAAAGGCCTAGTGGAAGGGATCTGAGGTGACACCTCTGGTGACCCAACTCTCTCAGGATTGCCCTTAGATTTACCCTTTCCTAGGCTGGGATTGTGGCTCAGCAGTAGAGTGCTCTCCTAGCATGGACGTGACTCGGGTTCGATTCTCAGCACCACATAAAAATAAAGGCAATGTGTTGTGTCCATCTATAAAAAAGATTCTCTCTCTCTCTCTCTCTCTCTCTCTCTCTCTCTCTCTCTCTTTAAAAAAAAAAGATTTACCCTTTCCTCAATATCCAGAAACACTAGGTTACTCAAAGTTTCCCCATGAGCAGAAGGAAGATGCCCAATTACTTTTCTGGAAGAGCCAAAGGATTTAGAAGAAAAGAACAGCCAATAATTTCAATTGGGATCACAGAATAAGTGCGTCTTTGGAAATGCACAGGCCTGATTGGGATCCAAACTTAAGCATTTCTCAACTCTGTGATTTTTGGGTAAATTACTTAACTATGCTAAGACGTTTTTTTTCTTTTAAAAACAGCAATTATAATCCCCAGCTCTTCAGGTTGAAATAGAAGAACCCATGGGAAAACAACTGTAATAATTTCTTGCATGTTAGACATTCTAGAAAATATTAGGATAGTCCCTTTCCTCTATGGAGGGATTATAAGGAAGTCGGTTACATGGTCGCCAGCCCACAGAGAAGAATGTTCACCATCAAAATTATGTCATCACTGTTAACCCTCTTCTCCTCTTGGCTTGCTAATAATGCCCATCATTTTGATAGCAATATCAATAGGCTATTTCATAGTAAAGTCAATGAGCAGCTATGGTCTCAAGGGCTAATTCTGAAAGCATTTGTAGGCCAATTGAGAATGGGAAGAGACATGTTTTCTTTTATGTAGCGTACCCCAAAGCAGAAGCTCTAAACGGCACTGATTAAATGACACATCATGTCGGCGCATTCCAGAGCCTTCTCATCTGCTCTGTGAATCTCAGCCTGCTGGCCCAAGTGAAGTGAGGCCCCGTTTCTCTTCACATGCCATGGACAATATGGGAGCATGACTGCTTTTGTTGCTGATGAAAATATTATGGCCTCAGTTGCCTGTAATCAATTTACTGCTTTATGGACCCAAAGTCCTCCAGAGAATTTAATAAATTCACGTAATGTTTCTAAGTGCTGCATTGTGCATTTGGAGCGCTGATTTAGCTGACAAATGTGAAAAATTCGTGTAGCTAGACAACTCCCTAGTGATTAGACATGTGTGGAAGCTAGAGAGAGCATGTTGCTTCAGAGAAGGTCAGCATTAACATACAGCTGAGAGCCTCCGCCCTGGATTGGCTTTGTGTTCCCTCCAGTCCTGATGGATAATACTATCTGACCAAACATTTGGGGGGTCGTCCCCATTTCCAGTGGGGCTGAACTTCAGGTTCCCTGACAACCTGCAGCTTCTAGTCTGGGCTGATCAAAGAACAACAAAGACAAAGATGATGTTGGAAGGGGATGATGAACCCTTGCGGATTTAGATAATGAAATGGCCGGTGAATTATGGAGACTTGGCTCCGAAGATGTCAGAGGTTTCTAAGGGAACATTTTATGGGATAGTATCAGAGTCATTTTTAAAAAACTGGTTCACTAAAACTTATATTGAATTTTTCTGTGTATTGCTTTTTCCCATTCTGATTTCCTTCCAAATGTAAACAAATTTGCCAACAAATAATAAATGGTAAGCCACTTTTTATGATTCAAAGAGAGGATTTTAGTCCTCTCTTTACTAATGTACATATAAGCATTTCATAGAGTCATAATCAATCAATACTATTTCGTATTCCACTTTTCCTCTTTAATGTGATTTTATAGAAGCAGTAATGTTATTTATATCCATCGAGGTGGGCTGCAGAGCTGTTGCTTCAAATAGTTTTTTAATATTGAGCTTCTGAGAATTGTCTTTAAAGTGCCAGGTGTTGTATTATTTCAGACATTGCTGTCGTTCAGAATCACTGCAGGTTTTACTGTTGATTTTGACTTGAATTTTGATTTTCAGCTCAAGTGAAGGTTTAGGATTTTACTTGAGCTTGAAAGTGAGGGGGAATCAGCCACAGGTAAACCAGGCCTGGGGATTTTGTAATAGCTAGTGTGGAAAACAAGCCCACCCCTCTCCTGCTTGGATATTCCAGTGACTTGGGGTCCAGCTTGACCTCTTCTTCAGTTGGCTGTGATTACTGAGTGACTGACCCTGGACTCTCTCTTGTGGGACCTGTAAGGTTTGGGGCTACCTTCATGGTTCTGGATCTGGGTGGTACAGACACCAGCTGCTTCACTGATAAAAAGGGCACTTCATGTATTTGGACCCTGTAAGTCATGTTTTTTGGCAGATAAACTTTATACCACTCACAAGAAACCAAAGAATTAAGAAAACACAATGTGGTGGAGTACTGACAATCAGAAAGAGGACTGGAATGAAATCCCCTAGTTGGTGAGTTGGGGATTGGGATGATACTTTCAGGTAGATTTGATACTTAAGAAATGAATATTGCTAATTTGATATACAGGGTCATTGTTATTAGCAAAACAACAACAACAACAACAACAACAACAACAACAAAAACCAACAAACAAAAAACCCTAGATGGTTTGCAAACATTTCTCTTCAAACACACTTAAAAAACCTCCCAAAGAGCTCTTGTCACCTGTCCTTTATGTGACTTAGAAACTGAGGCATAAAGGAGACAAATGACTTGCTTAGATCCCAAAGCTAGTTAATATCTATGGCAGGATAAATGTGAACCTTCCCACCCACATCTTTCTCATTAGACAGGTGGTTCTTAATGAGAAAGAGTATGAGGGCTCTGTTTTGGTTCTGAAAGTTGAAGAATGCTTGTGTGATAGTAACTATATTTTTAGTATCTAATAATTGGGAAAAATCTAAGTGTCATAGAGCTTCTCAGTGACTCTGCAATTCTTAGGGGTGCACAGGTTGGAAAATCATTGCACAAGACATTGGTAGCATAATGCAATGACTTTACACACTGGAGGCTTGTGAAGCTCCCTACTCTCCGGAATTAACAGTGGACAGTGAGCAGTGAAAGGGTTGGGGACCTAGCAACGGAGCCTTTTAAGAAGAGGTGACTTGCTAATAAACATGCTTTCTAGGATCCGGCTTTCTCCATGGGGAATGGTACAACATGCCAAATTCAACTGAGTCCTGCTCCCATCACCCATCCCGGGATGGTAGACCTGAGATGCCTGCGATAGCCAGATGAGATTCTCCATCATTACTCAATTGATAAACCAAAGCTGAGGTCAACTCGCTCATGAGCTTGCGATTTTATTTTTGCCACAGTTTTGTTGCTGTCTTTCCTGATAAGTGTATCTCTACGCTTGTCAGGTCAAATTCACTGTCAATTGGAATACAGAAAAGGTGCATCTCCATATGTATACATTTTTTTTTCATTTTCTAAAATGAACATCATAAAAAAAGGCAGAAATGTGACCTCTAAAGCCTGGATACAGACTCCAAATATTGTACAGCAGCTTCATCTTTTTATTAGATTTTCTGTGTTTTTTCTCCCTAGTTGCTGGATAAAATCCATACAAATGAAATACTGGCTCACTCAGTAAATAATAATGAAAAGGTAAATTCATTTTACAGAGAAGCCAGTACATGTAAGACATCATCTTGAATGACTGTGATTTCTTGAACTGATCACCAGGCTATTAGAGTCTCTCAAAAATAATATCTGGCTTTTAGGCTCTCCAGTCAAATCTACGACCTCTCCTTAACCTTTTGGATCTTAAGAAAAAATGATTTTTAAAAACATGTGCTGAGTAGGCTGCTAAAATTACACAGGTACAGTTTAGTTCCCTTCACATTGAGGTCCTACCAGATGACACACCCAGGGAGAGTCTGGCTTCTTCCTGCCACCTCTTGGCCCTTCCCCTGGTATTTTTCAATTGTTATGATGTAACTATAAGGCTCTTTCAGAGATCATAGAAAAAATATATTTAGGGCTAAGATCTTGCCTCTTTAAATTTATCTTGAAGCTGATAATTTCTCTAAATCTGTCATGTTAGGTTTCATTTTATATCTTTTTGGAAAAGGACAAATGAATAATATATTTTTACCTGGGGTGGTGAAGCTGAACTTTCTGGAGATGCAAACAGGCCCCAAATTACAGGGTTCCTATTACGTAGACTTTCAGTGCCCAAATTAAATTTTGTTTCTCTGTCAATTAAAGGTAAAATTCAATTCAATGTCTGTTTTTTTTGAGAACTTGTTATGTGCAAAGGCCTCCAAAAGCAGAAGATGACAAAACAAACCCTTCGCTGTCAATGAGCTTCCTACTTGGAATAGCTGGCGAATTAATCCCCAGGTCCCTGCAGGTTGATGAAACACAAGCCAAGTGCTAAAGAAGTGCTTCCCCAGGCTGAGGAACGAATGGCCAGTTCAGGATGGAGGTGAGCTGTGCCCAGACATGCCTTTTTTTAATTAAAAATAAAATACCTGACATTCACAAATGCCATATAAATATAATCATGCATTGCTCAATGGAAGGGGTATGTTTTGAGAAATGTTAGGTGACTTCATTATTGTATAAACATCCTAGAGCATATTTATGCAAACTAAGATGGCTACAATATCAACAGATGATACAGTCTTACCGGACCACTGGCATATATGTAGTTCACCTTTGACCAAAATTTCCTTATGTGGTGCTGGGCTGTAGCTCAGTGCTTATTGTATATCTAAGAAGATAAAAATACATAAGGAAGTCCTTTAGTCAGAAAGAGTTTATTCACTGCCTTTAAGATAAATCTTGGGCATAGGTGAAAGCTTTGAAGATGAAATTGGGTTGGAAGCTCTGATATATTCATCTGAAGTAACAAATCCTGGCAGTCGCCCTGGGAAAGGTACTTGCAACTTCTGAGAATGCGTCCAGGTTCTAGTGGCTTTGAATGTGAGGGAAGAGAATGGGGAGGGGACCAGATGGGCATCCTCTCTGCAGAGAAGTCAGGCTGGCAAATGAGGGTCTTCAGACAGGAGGCAAGTAGTCCTCTGGTTTACTTTTAGAATGGGCAGTCCCTAGCCAGGCATGGTGGCACATGGCTGTAATCCCAGCGGCTTGGGAGGCTGAGACAGGAGGATTGTGGGTTCAAACCCAGCCTCAGCAACAGCAAGGGGTGCTAAGCAAATCAATAAGACCCTGTCTCTAAGTGAAATACAAAAGTAGAGCTGGGAATGTGGCTCAGTGGTTGAGTGCCCCTGAGTTCAATCCCCAGTACCATCCCACCCCTGCCAAAAAAGAAGAATGGGCAGTCCCCAGCACAGATTATAGCTATTAACAGGAGAAGGAGAAATCGTGGCTGACTGAAGGCGTCTGTCTCGGTTTGTGTCGTGAAGATATGAAAAGCACCCAGTGGCCAATGAATAGAGGTGAAGGGAGGAATCAGCCTGGCACTGTAATCCTTTCCCCACTACTTTTTAGTGGTGTTACCTGCTGGAGTGGGGGGAGGGGGAGGGTCTCCTTAATCCCTCTAGGTCTCTTTTCTTATCTGTAAACCAGGCCTTTAATCCCTTCACTATAGTTTAGTCATCAGGATTAAATGAGATATTGTAAGTCATTTAACACAATACCTGGGACATAGTTACCCAGTCCATAGGAGCTATGAAGATTATCATTATCAATCATAATACAGCCATTGCATTCAATTGCTTTGATGGATTAACATGTGTGAGTTATTTCTCTTGTCAGTTTATGCAGTCTTTTTTCCCCCTGAACTGAATTCATCCTTTTATTGATATTTACTATAATTATGAGCACTATTTTCTAGCTGATGCACAGATTTAAAGCATAACACACCCATTTGATAAATCTCTTAGGATTAAAATTTGACCTCTGTTAAAAAAGGCTGATTTATGATTTCTTTCAGAAGCAATAAGCTTTCTTTCTGGGAGAGGGCCTGGGTTTCCCCTGGTATACAGTGCCTCTTCTCCTCCATTAGCACATGTATACATATACACACACCATGCTCTCTGCTCTCATTGGCTGAGGACCAGGATGGAGAGTCGGGGGTCTGCTGAGTCCTCAGGGGATGAGAACCATGGACAGCTGTCAGCACAGTATAAAAGTGTGATCCACAATGAGAACAGCCTTAACGTCAAAGCACCCTTGTCCACATGCCCTCACCTCCCAGGGTTCTGCTCTCCTCCTCTTCTGGGGCAGCTCCACTGACTTTTCCTTACTTGGTGAAGTCACCCTGAAGTCGGGGATTAATCCTCCTCAAGTGCTCTGTCAGTGATGACAAGAAGAAGCAGACACAATAAGGCTGGGTTTGTGCTCAAGGAGGAGAGAGACACATTTGGAGTGCCTGCCCAGGGCAGCAAAGCAAATGTGTCATGTCCTCCTTATCAAGAAGCAGGAAATTGTACATAGGTTGGATGGTAAATGTGCTGAATTTATCCTCATGTGGGCAAATTTTCCTGCTGAGACTATTCTTCTGGTTTCAAAGGGAACCAGGAATTGTTCTGTCTTTTAAAAATTATTCAGGACTAAGCTGAATTAGACTTTTTTCTGCTTAGAAGGCAAATACTTATGCTTAGTTCCTACTGGAAAATGACACTAAAAAGTTAATGGTAAACCATAGGGACTGGCAAATCCCAGGAACAACATTTGTGTCTTAGCTGAAGCCCAGAGGGCCTCTCAGAAGTCCATTTGCATAAGGTGATGGGGAGCCTCAAGGGACATGAAGAAGGAACCAGGCTTCCAGAGTCCAATCCCAAAGTTAGGCCAGAATAACGTGTTGGGAGGAACAGTATTTGAGAATCTGCTCTCACAAACCTATGGATAGGTTAAACAAATCAAAGTACTAGGAAAGAGTTGGTGACAGCCACTGTACCAGTAAGACTCAATCTCGGTCACACCAATGGGGAAGGCACAGGAACCTGGAAGGTGCCCAGTGTGTATAGTGGAGTTGTGCTGGGTACCTTTGAAGAGAGTAGTTTTGATATTTAGCAAACTTGAATTTTCTCAGAATGGATGTTGCAGGTTGGGTTTCTTTGTGGCTTAGTCTGTTTTCTGCTGCTAGAACAGAATAGCAGAGCCAGGGTGATACATAAAGAAAAGAAGTTTATTTGACTCATTGTTTTGGAAGTTCTAGAGGATGAGAAGTCCAAATTCACGTCCGATAAATCCCTTCTTGCTGTGCCATCCACGGCACAAGGTGAAAGAGTAACAGAGTAACATCTTTTATAAGGATACTACTCTCCTTATAACTAACCCACTCCTGAGATAAAGGCATTCATTAATTCATAATCAGCTCTTTTTTAATTTTTATTTTTTATTGGTGCTGATAATTGAACTCGGCCTCACATATGCTGGCAAGCTTTCTACCACTCAGCTGCATCCCTGTACCCCTCATAAAGGTCCCATCTCTCAAACCTGCTGCTTCAGGGATTAGGAATTTCCAACATTCAAACCACAGCGTTTGGGAGGTGGATTCTAAATCTAAAATTAGCAGGCAAGGAGTTTATTAGAGTATGCTTTGGGTTGAGCCCCTTCTGGGGAAGGGTTGGGGAGACAGAGAGGCTGGGCTGTGATATGGCTTACCCTGGGGAGAATTTTGCAATTGGGACAGCCTTTATGGAGTTGTCTGAGCTGGGGCCTAGAGTCCAGATTGTTGTACTCTTGTATCAATGAGTCATTGGGTGTGAGCTGACCTCAGGAAGGGGTAAGACATTGGTTGAGATCTCAGTTTTCAGCCAGCTGAAGGCAGTTCCCTGAAGCTGAGAGCTGAATGTTGTTGGAGGATCCCTCATGCCCTGAAGTTGGAATTTGGGTGGCACAGCATAGTCTGTTAGAAAGATGCTTATTTTTTGAGAGACCAACTGAATGAACTAAAGTACTTATGATATGGGTAGACAGAAATCAGTGTAGACTATCAAAATGAACTTTAGCATTCCACAGATTTGGATACCAGAAACTAAAATTAATGAGTTTGTTTTTGAAAGAGTATACCCTGAGATTTTCACATATTCTAGTATAAGTACTCTGTATCCTTCTAATGACATCTGATACTAGAGTAATGACCACAGGAAAGGTAACAAAAATCATAACTAATACTTACTAAATGGTTACTGTATGCCAGGACTCTTCCAAGTGCTTTATTTATAATCTGATATTTAATCCATATAATCACTTGTTTGGGGTAGGCCAACTTTATTTAATTTTTTTTTTTTTTTAGTTGTAGAGGGACACACAATATCTTTGTTTACTAATTTGTTTTTTTATGTGGTGCTGAGGATTGAACCAGTGCCTCACACATGCTAGGCAAATGCTCTGCCACTGAGCTGCAGCCCCAGCCCCAAGGTAGGTCAACTTTATTAAGCTCACTTGAAAGATGAGGAAACTGAGGCAGAGTGAGTTTAAATAGCTTGCCCAAGTTTACATAGCTAATAAATAGTGCTGAGTCGCAAATTCACGCATGGGAAGCAAAAGTGAAAAGACCAGAACCCAAAGCAAGGTTTTCTTGGAAAGAGATAATGTCTGATGCTTTGAGAGCTGGTCATATGAGGTTTCCCCAGGCAGTGGCAGTGGGCACAATTGGCCCCTTCTGTTTCCACAAGTAGGCCTGCTGTAGAACCGTGATACACATCTCTATCTCCTGTCCTGGTTCCCAAGTGCCTTCAGGGTGTTCAAAGATATTGTTTGAAGAACTGAATAAATGTACTAGAAGGAATATTTTTAGAGTTAGAGTTAAATCCCTGTGCAATTTATGTGTTCTCTCTGTGCCTCAAGTTTTTATTTTTTATTTTTTAATCTATAGAAAGGAAATGATGTCTCAGGGATAAAATGAGTTCTGGAAACAATCGTTAATAATAATAATAATCTGTCATATAGTGTTATGTAGCATTTGCTCTCAGTAAATAGGAACTATTCTCATTGTTATTATAATTTTGTTCTACAGGCTGGAAGATGGTAGTTGGCTTTAAAAAGGCAAAGAAGAAGTAAGAATCTCATTCTTTTAATTAACTTTGGAAGGCTTGACTATATTATCTCTAGAGTTCTGTTTTAAAAATAAGTAAGGAATCCTAGATTTTGATGTTTTGGGGGGGCAGAGTTTCTTTTTTGTTTTTTAACAAAATAATTTGTACTAAAGTAAAAATGAAATTTCCTACTTCCATCCTGCCCCACCAAGCCCTCTTCCAATATTTTCCAGGCACGTCTTGTTTTTATTACCCCTGCATTAACAGGCCTACTTGAAGGAGCTTACCATGACCCAGGAAATGGAGGCTGACTAAAAATGGAGGAGGAGAAAGGACGAGGAGACATAAAAGGGATTTTATGTTCTTTTTAAGGAGTCATTAAAGTAGCATAAAATAAAAACCTTAAAATACCACACAATGTCTTGTTTAGATAAGACACAGGAAAGACTTTTTAGAGACAGATTGAAAAGCAGAGGGTGTCTGTCTTTGACAGTTAACTCTTGGGTCACGTTGGGGTTATCGGTCAGCGTTTAGTTGCACGCAGGAGAAACCACTTCAGTTCTTTACGCAGGGACTTAGCATGGGATGGGGAGGAAGTGTGGAAGGACTGGAGGAGCAGGCCTAGGCTGGACCCCCAGCAGCTACCCAAAGGACAACTAAAACTGGCCTGGCAGAGGGCTGTGAGTTGGCACAGGTGGGAAGCTGGAAAATCAGCAGGTCACAGGCTCACTGTTGGTTACAGGGTCATGTTATCTATGAGGAGACGCACAGCTCAGGTAACATGCCACCTGGGGTCAAAGTCCAGGGAACAGGAAGCTGGCTCCAGCATCCTAACTCTAGAGCCATGTTCTGCTTCCTGAATCTGCACCAGTAAAGTAAACATCTCCTCATCCTCTTGACACAGGCTTGAATTCGAGTCTTGACTAAGTGCATCTTCAAATGAGGAATATTTTTAGAGTTAGAGTTAAAACCCTGTGCAATTTATTTTTAACGTGCTTTTTAATCTGTCCAGATTTTGCCATGCAGAAAAGCATGGTAGACAGAGTTTGAAGTGGGGGCTGAGAAAGCCCTTATACTTACTGCCACAACAGAGGCTCATAAGGTGGGAAATTGGAATGCTTGAGGGCTTCAGATTTTTCTTTTCTGTTCTGCTTGTTTTTGAATGTGTGTGTGAAAAGAATGGCAAGTAAGTGTTTCTAAGCATAAACCACATGTCCACCTTATGTGGATCCTGTAATTAATTTCAGTTACAGAACTTATTTGGATTTGAGCAAAGTCCAGTGCTTTTCTAACAGGAGGTATACTAAGAGAGAAAAGACAATTTCTTAAGTGGTGGAATGTCATTGGAAAAGGCAATATCCATCCTTAAACAATTTATAAGATCCACACCCAGTAACACCTCATGAAGAAATGAATAACAGCTCAAATTCTCACAGAGAGACAAACATAGTTAATAACAATAAACTTAATGGAGAGGTTTATTTTGTAATATACTTGAAAAAAACCCACCATTCTTTTGTGGCATGCTCAAATAATGCCCAAGTTATTTCCCTTTAGACTATTCGGCTGCTACTGGATGCTTGAATCAAAATCAACTTTCTTTTCAACAATAGCATAAGAGAGTAGTTATGTTTGAGGCTTGATTGACTAATACAGTCACCTGCAATCTCTGTGACTGTGAGATTGGACATCACATCTTTCACCACCATTAATGCTGTTTCTTCAGTACCATGGACATAGTAAGCAGGCCACAAATATTCATCGATCATCTTAAAAACGAAAAATGGAGTGCATGAATGAACAGTTGCTAAGTAGATCATATCTTTATTTTTAGTGGCGATGAAGCAATGGGAAAGTTAATAGGGGTTTTCTCCTTTGGCAAAGCATGCTTTTAACATTTGAGCCATTAAGAAAAACAAGAATGCTTATGAAACAATCTCTGGATATCATAGGCAATTATTTCCCTCATGAGAGTTTTACTCCAGACCAGTACTTATTTTAAATGAGGTTCACACAGTGATTATAATTTGAGCTTTTTATTCCCTGAAGATAGAACTTTGGACACACAGAAGGACCATCTTCTCTTGGTAGCTTCCTACCTCTAGCCTTCTTTTCTGATCCTCATTCATACTTCTCATGTTCACCTAGATTCTACCACTCAACCCAGAATGACTAATTCCTTAATGTTTCTCACTTCTCCTGAACCAGGATCAGTGCTGTCCTTTTGGATCCTTGCAAAGACCAGTGGGCAGAAAAAAAAAATTCATTCTGCAAATGATAAGCTGCAAATTATTTTTTTCCCATTGAGCTTGCAATGAGTGACCTAGCATTGTATTTTAAGATAGAAACTTCCAGACTGCTTTCTTATTATTAAGTCAAGTACTTTCTTTTGTATGAGGAGAAAGACTTGAGTCCCAAGTCATCTATTTTCATCACAGAGTGTATTTGTGCGTCTGAAGAAATGTGAGGATTTACTAGGTAAAAAGACCAGAGATTGTTTCATCACTAACCATTCCAAAAATTATTTTTTGAGCACTTGCTGTATCCTGGCAATCGTTTCAGTTGCTGGAAACACAGATAAAACAAAACAGAGACAATCTCTGTCTGCACAGAACTTACATCCTGGTAGAGAGATTTTTTTTTAAACAAATGCATCCATGTGCAATGAATGTTATGTGTGACTTTGGTCATTGGAATGAAGAAAAATAAAGCAGGTAATGAGGACTGACATTTAAGCAAACAACGATGTGAAGAGGAAGGTATTCCAGGCTGGGACAGCAAATGCTAAGGCGTTGGCACCAAAATGAGCACAGTCCATGACAGCAAAAGCAGGAGGAGTGTGCTTAGGTTTGGAGGGCGCAGAAGTCCTTGTTAGGACACGATAAGTAGTTTGGGCATTAGTTATGGTGTGATGGGAAGCTGATACAGCATGAAAAACAAAGGAACGACATGCTCTAATTTATATTTTAAAGGATCTTTCTGTTACTGTGTAGATTGCAGGTGGGGAAAGTATAGAAGCAGGTCAACAACTGGGAACCACTGTCATTGTCTGGATGGTTTGTCCTAGAATGTTGGCAGTGGGTGTGTCTGAAGCATAGTGCACTGTAGTGTTCACTCTTACCTTGCTGTGGACATTATAGGGAGAAATGGACTCAGGTAGCAAGTAGAAGAATTCAGTTTAAGAGCAGAAAAAGGCTTGGCAAGCACACATTCTCGATTGGGTAAATGGAAATAATGTAGAATATCCTTCTCTGAGACATTTTAGTAAAGGAAAGCACTGAAGGTTTAAAGGAGAAATATTCCAAATAAAAGTCATGATATATTCTTCAGTGTTGAAGAAAAAGTCCCAACAACATGACTTTTAAAAAAAATTGTCATAATAGACTTTATGTTTTTAGAGCAGTTTTAGATTCACAGTGGAAGCAAGAGGAAGGTGCATCAATTTCCCATGTATCCTCTGCACCCACACATGAATAGCACCCCCATCACCAATACCCCCAGCAAAGTGGTACATTCATTATGAGATGTTTTCTTGATATCATTTCTGATCGTTGGCGTATCTTTCTTTCATCTCCTTGTCAATTAATTGCTTAAGCGTGAGACTAGACTTCTCAAAGTGCATTATCCTAACTTTGCCAAGAGCAAAAGAGAGAACAGTTTCACACACACATACCTCACAAAGTTGGGAAGATGGAAAAAAATCTAATAGATTTCTCAAAGCTCCACATGAGCATCTGAAATAGAGCAAAGTCTAGAGAAAGCGGAAACTTCAAGGACAAATACCTGTAGAAAGGTTCAGAAAAGGAAGGTCAGAATTACTAAAGCAGGAAATGAGATGCAACTTCTAAAGGCAAAATAGCACATTCTTCTTCTCCCCCCCCCCACTGTATCAGGAGCAAGAGAAGACTAGAGCAGAGTGTTGTCCTTTAATTAAATAGGAAAGAAGGAGACTTCTGATGACATCAAAAGGTCACAGGGCGGTCGATGTCTCTTCAAAAAACTTTTCTCCAGTATCAAGTGAATGGCACTCAGGAAATAGGTAATGCATATTTTAGGAGAATGAAAAGGGAAAAAGAAGACAGGGAGGGAGATAATTTAAATAAGTGAGATTCACATCTAAATGTGCAGGTCCTTATGATTTGCATCCACGGTACTAAAAGAATTGGCTGAAGTATTGTGAACCATAAATTGAATATGAGTCAGCAATGGATAATGCTATTATTTAAAAAAGGGAACATGAGTGAGAGTTGTATTAACAGGAGTGTGACATGAAGAGGGCAACGGTACGTGCTCTAATACTTGGCATTGATCAACCAGCATTTAGAATGGAATTACCAGTTTTGGTTGTTATATATTAAGAGAGGTGATTAGATTCAAGACAAGAACCACAAAATGACAAATGGAACAAAAAATATATGAGAAAGTTCAAAGGCCAGGATTTAGAGTTAAGGACTCCATTCCTTTGTCATTTTGGTTGGGGTACCACCTTCCAGGTCATGCCGCCTTAGGACATGGCTTGCATCTTAAGGGATCTCTGCCCAGGTAGCCATATCCTCTAGTTAAAAGAAGTGGCTCATATGTAAGAAGGGTTATTGTGAAAATCATTCTTGTTAAATGTTCCTCCTGTTTTTCAGAGAGGAGCATGAGGGAGTTGGTAAATATTGGTGTTAAGGAGAATTAGACCTAAAAGGTACAGTGATTAAGTACCAGAACTGAGGGTTAGTTTTCTCACTAATCCTTAGTGTATTCCAGGGCCATTATATGTACACTGTTTTCCTGAATTGTTGTAGAACCCTCTTTATCTTGACTCAGTAGAAAAGCAACATTCCCACAAAAAACAGATTGATCAAATTATGTTATGTGCATGTACAAATATGACACAATAAGCTTCCCTGTTATGTATGATTATAATGCTCCAATAAGAAAAAAGAGTCAAGGATACATAGGTGCCCATTTCAATGGTAATTCTGGTATCATGCCAAATTGTTAAGTGGCAAGTTTTGTTTTTTATTCTTCCCAATTGCTCTTTCATGATCTCCCCTTTCCACACCCCAGAAGCACTCTTTCCCACATGCCTGGGGCAATTCTACTGCCTGCTGGCTCATTGACATTTTCCCCAGATTGCTTTCTCTGAGATGGACCTCCATGTCTTGGGCTTCTCCTTCCTTATTTACCTGCTCAAACTCCCCTTTCCTCTGTTCTTTTACCTAGAGTCCTTTGCTTTACTTTCCAAAATTAGTTTATTAATTATGATAAATGCATTCTAAAAGGATAAATGGTGTTTTTTTCAGTATATCTTACTCATTGAGTGGTGCTGTGGGGCTACTGGTATGGAGGGAATGTTTTAGGTGGCAAACAAGCATGGTATTACTTAGCATTGAATCAGGCAGAGTGAAAATTATCCCCTTCTCAATTTCTTCCCAAGTCTTTCTGATTCAGTTGAGAAGAAAGTTTTTTTTTTCTTTTTCTGGTGCTAGTATGTTTTAAATCTTCTATAACTGCTAATTTTCTTTTTTTAATAAATCAAGTGGCTCAAAATCTTGGGAACTAGAATTATTTCTTAGGTTTTTTTTGGGTATTAAAAATAATATACAAATATATTTACATATACATAATATATAAATATATGTTATGGTTTGGATCAGAGGTGTCCCCCAAAAGCTCACATGTGAGGTAATGCAAGAAGGTTCTGACGAGAAATGATTGGGTTGTGAGAGTCTTAACCCAATCAGTGAATTAGTCCCCTGAGGGGATTAACTGAGTGGTAACTGGAGGCAGGTGGGGTGTGGCTGAAGGAAGTGGTTCATTGGGGGTGTGGCTATGGGGTATATATTTTGTGTCTGGAGAATGGCATCTCTCTTTCTGCTTTCTGATCACCATGATATGAGCTGCTTCCCTCTGCCATACTCTCCTGCCATGACGTTTAGCTTCACTTTGAGCCCTGAGGAATGGAGCTAAGACCTCTGATACCGTGAGCCCTCAAATACAGTTGTGCTGGTTGGGTCCTTTAGTCACAGCAGCAAAAAAAAAAAAAAAAAAAAAAAAAAGCTGACTAAAACATATAATATAATACGAATTAATATAAATATATAAATATAGAGGATATATATATATATATGTATATATATGCCATGATTGATTATGTTAGCTAGATTTTAAATCTATTCCTTTTTTTTTTTAAAGAGAGAGTGAGAGAGAGAGGGGGACAGAGAGAGAGAATTTTAACATTTATTTATTTTTTCTTAGTTCTCAGCGGACACAACATCTTTGTTGGTATGTGGTGCTGAGGATCGAACCCGGGTCGCACGCATGCCAGGCGAGCCCGCTACCGCTTGAGCCACATCCCCAGCCCCTCTATTCCTTTTTTTATTGTATTTATTACACAGCTGTTTTTTTTTTTCAAATTTGTCAGTGATACTAGTTTCCAGGGAGTTTCCTTTTAAAAAGAGACTTATTAAGTAAAATAAATTAGTTGATTTAAAGAGGAAAATAGTGCTCTATTACACAGATTCTGAAGATTTACATTTTCCCAGATATTTAAAGCTCTCTGGAATTGTGATGAGTCATGCAAATGATGCTCTCCTACAATGCCCAAGAGCCAGTTTTGGCAGTGTGTTTAGGGCGTGTGTTGTCTTTAGTTGACATTGTGGTTCAATCAAGAAAGGTCAACATAAGAGCATTTCAGACTCAATGAAAAATGGGAATTAATTAACATCATAGTTGGCACTCTGATGTGGAAAAAAGTGGGGATGTGGTGTGCCAATACCTGAAGTTTGGAAACTAGTAGCTTAGTGACCTTCTCTTTCCATCTGATGTCTTTGCATCACAATAATGGCTCTCTAGAACTGCAGAAGGGGTGTTAGGAAATATGAATTGGGGAAGGTGAGCTGTATTTTACATCCTTCAGTGTTCCTTGAATATCACCCCTGTGTCTGTCCCTAAGGCTTGCCTTGCTTTTTGTGACATACATTTTCCTTGCTTAGAAATTGTTGGTATCATATGTCAGGTTGTAGGCTTATCAATCATTAAGAAATAGCTTTTAGATATAGAGTCTTGATGTACTAGACTATAGATCAATACCCCTGAACATCAGATAACTGCCCTTATACTTGCACCTGAATGAACCAAAGACAGGAAAGAAGGAAGGAAGGAAGGAAGGAAGGAAGGAAGGAAGGAAGGAAGGAAGGAAGGAAGGAAGGAAGGGAGGGAGGGATGGATGGATGGATCCTGCCTTGGCCCCTGCTTGGAGACTCCAGCTATGGCCGTACCACATAGCTGGAGCAGCTAGGGGCCAGTAGCAGTCTGCATTTAGCTCCTCCATCCTCCTTTGCGGCTCTGGAGGCAATAGCTACACATTTGTATGGCATACCATTTGCATACTCTAACGAGATGGGCTATAATTGGCCTTCATTGATTTTGTTTTCATTGAGCTAAAATAGAGTCAGAGCTTCTTAGGCTAGAAGAACTGATTGATTTGTGGTAGAATTCAGGACTATTCAGTTGAAGAAATAATTAATTATGTTCTTATTTAGTAATCATCAGGGTTGAACCTATTTCTTAGCAGGAGTGTGTTCAGCAGAAATGGACTTTGCCAAGGTAGAAATGCCTTAAAATAAATTCATTAGCCAGACACATGGACACTACACATTATTTTTAAAATTGTAAAGATTGGAGACAAATTCCAATGTATACGTAGAGAGTAAGAGACATACATTCTTTCTTTCTTTCTTTTTTTTTTTTGTGATGGGGAGGAGTATGGGGGATTGAACTCAGGGGCACTTGACCACTGAGCTATATCCCCAGTCCTATTTTGTATTTTATTTAGATACAGGGTGTCACTGAGTTGCTTAGCACCTTGCTTTTGCAGAGGCTGGCTTTGAACTTGTGATCCCCTGTCTTAGCCTCTGGAGCTGCTGGGATTACAGTAGTGTGCCACAGAGCCAGGCTGCATTATTTCTTTTCTGTTCTTCATTTTCCTCCTCACAGGAACATATTCCTCACCTAATTGTCTTTATCCACCCATCCACTCATCCATTCTTTCCTCTGTCCATGTATCCTTGAATCCATCCACTGGTCTTTTGACTTTTTGTAAATTCTTTCCGAGTTAATTTAGTCTGAGTGAATAATACTTTTCACCTTTGTCCTCCAGTTCTTGGATCTGGGAGTTGGTCCAGATTGGCCCCTTCTCCAGAGAAACAGACAAGGGAATCTTAGCCTGGTTTGATCATCCTGAAGCATGGAACACTTAAGAAAGTAGGGATAGGTCATCCTGTGTAGGTCAGGTACCTCGGAATTTTGATGTAGTTATGATTAAAATCTTTCTAAATGGTTTGGTCCCAGGTCAATCTCTCCCTTTTAAATTTCTTTTGAAAATAATTGAGTACAATTTTGGCGTATAATTAGTCCTTCTTAGAATGAGTTCTATTCTTGAGGCTAAGGCTTTGTATCTTTTGAGGAACAAGGCATAGGTATAAATAACCACATTCTCATTTCATTCATTAGACATTTGCTGAGTAGCCCAGTGTGTAAGAGATACAAAGATGAATGAAACACCACAGTTGCACTGAAGTGTCTTATGAGGTAGTATAGAAATATTGTCAGAAAATCATTTGTAAGTCAGTTATTTGAACCTATGTAGACAATATTATTTATACTCCATTGCTTAAACCACAAAAATATACTAGAATACCAGGTTGAACCATATGAAATTGCCAATGTTTCACATGTAAGCACTTTACCAAAACATACAGTGAAGAGTAACTAGTGACCATAATTATGGTGATTATGTGAGAAAAGTGTGTTCAGAAACAACTCTTCTTATTGAACATCTATAAATGAAACGAGGGACCCCTTCCTGAGTGTTCCCGTTTGGGGTATAGTGGAAATGGGGGTTTGCCTTGCTGCTTGCCTAGGACAAAAGTTCCAGCAGGAATGGTGATATAGTGGGATACAAAGGAAGACCTGGAAGAGGTGAGAGCAGTGCTGGGGATGGGGGAGCTGAGACCTCCTGCAGGTGTAACAGGTGACAATGCTCCATGCTTGGGTTGTCACTACTACCATCTCTTGTCCAAGGCCTGTGTTGTACCTGTTATGGTCTATGTTGCCAAAAATGGACATCCATGCCATCTCTTCAGGCCCACAAAATGAGTGAGAGAGTCTCTTCTAGTGCAGCCCTGGAAAACTCAAATCCAATAAAACCCATGATGCAAATATGGATTAACATTGGCTGTTATCTTCCACTTAGCCCTCCTTGAGAGTGGGGATGGATTAAGTTCTCATTTTTTCAGGGTGAGCAGAGTGGAGGGAAGGGCAAACCAGGTGAGCCTGTTATGAGAAGTTGGGAGTCCTGGGGAAGGTCCCTGCATCCTCTTTATTTTCCCCAACCCGATATCTCTGGATGGGACTCACAAAGATGGGCACTAATAAATTAGGAAATTCCTGGAATTGCTGCCACTGTGTTGGAAATACTGTTGAGGTTAAAGCCGGAGAAATAATTCACCTTAGTTTACTCCACTGAACTTCTATTATTGCCACTGTTGACATCAAATCTGAGCTGGGACAATAATTTTTAGCTGTGTAGCCAGAGCTTCAGAACTTTCCAGCTGGGTAGCTGTGTGGCAATCTCCTGTTGATGACCATGATCCTTATCAGTTCTTTCATTATTCATTTCTGGTAGGAAAAGGCAGCAAAGATAGGAGTAGACAAAGCGTTCTTGGATACACAGAAGAAAACTGAAGATTTATTTATACTTCAGAGGAAAATCCAGACCCAGCAAAGTCTTCTAGGAGCTTAGTACCTCCAACTAGGATGAGAAGGTGATTCTGGGGAGTGGTGTGGAAAGGGGCAGGTGTAGCCCTTGATTCCAACAAATGTGCAGAGGTTGGAAGAGAAGCCTTGGGGTTTAGGTTTTCCCTTTCTCTTTCCTTCTTCAACCTCAGTCTATGTTTGGCCTTGCAATGGTGATGTGAAGGGAATGACTCCACTTGGGATGATCTTGTTTGTTTCCCATATGTTACATAGTGATGAAAAAAACTACAAATTTTCATAAGAATAATTGGATCCTTAGGGATCCCAGGATACCAAAATCTATGGAAGCCTTTGTCCTTAACACAAAATGGTGGTATATTTGTATATAACCTGTGTAATCCTCCTGTATCCATTAGATCATCCCTGGGTTCTTATAATACCCAGGACAATTTAAATCCTATGTAAATAGCTGTTCTATTATATTTTTAAGGGAGTAATGATAAAAAGTCTCTACGTGTTCAGTTTAGATGTAATTACTTTTCTGCAAATATCCTTTTCTCCTCAAATATTTTTTTAAAGAGAGAGAGAGAGAGAGAGAGAGAGAGAGAGAGAGAGAGAGAGAGAGAGAGAGAGAGAGAGAGAGAGAGAGAGAGAGAGAGAGAGAGAGAGAGAGAATTTTTTAATATTTATTTTTTAGTTTTCGGCGGACACAGCATCTTTGTTTGTAATGTGGTGCTGAGGATCGAACCCGGGCTGCACGCAAGCCAGGCGAGCGCGCTACCGCTTGAGCCACATCCCCAGCCCCCCTCCCCAAATATTCTTGATCCATCGTTGGTTGACTGTGGATGTCAACATGTGGCTGATACTTCAATCCCCCTCTCTGGGTGGGGCTGGGCTCCCAGCCTTTCCACATAACTGGTTGGTCCCTGTTTCCTGCACAGCTCTGTGTTACTTGGTAGACAAAAATCTTAGCCTTTTCACTTTACCACTGTGTCCTCTCTTTTGGAAACTAGTTATTTGTGAAGAATGAAAAAAAAAAAGATTCCTTTATTTTCTCCTAGTAATTTCTTGGAAGCTATGTCTCCTCACATCTATCTGCCAGTAGCTTCTTTGGATTATGATGAAGAACCCAGAGTATAATCGTTATCTTAAAGGTTACTCCTGAGTCCTTTCTTCTATTTGGAATCGTACTGATTTGGAATCTTAACTGATTCTGAGGTCGAAGTTCTTCTATAGGCCCTTAGAAGAAATATAGCTTATTCACAAAAAGGATGAATTCATAAAAATTAGGGGCACACAGAAGAAGATAGGCTTTGTTTTATGTAAATATTCATATCTACTATCTATGAAGTTTCTTTTTTTAATCTCCTTAACATAAACTCAAATGTGATGCCGAGACATACCATGAGTAACAGAGACACTCCTATCCTTGGAAAGTTGCCAGGGTTTATGGCTCCTTGTGGGGAACCCAGGACAAAGAGAAGTTCTTTATTATACAACAATATTTTAAGAAGGACAAAGATCAGTAAATGTTTATTAAATGAAAGCATGGAGGAATGAGTGAAGAAAGGAATTTGATGGACTTTCTGAAGAATCTGAGTGATGCTTTCCAAGGTCCTTTTTAGGGTAATGAGCTTGGGAACATTTGAAAATTCCATCCTATGGAGAGTTTTGAATCTGTTGGTCCAAATCCACATGCTTGCAGGGGTCACATGTCCTGGGTTCTTGATCTTAGCTGGGTGTGGTAGGGATGATGATGTTTCTCCAGAGGACACAATTCCTTGCATGTGCTGCCTTCACTGCAGCATATGCATTTATTGAACAGATATTTAGTGAACACTTACCATATCCTAGGAACTGTTCTAGGGGCTAGGAAGACAGAGGTGAACGAACTAGACAAAGATCCCTCTCTTTTTGGAACTTGCATTCTAGTCGGGGAAAAATAGACGATAAGCAAATAAACACGTAAAGATATGCCAGTCAGGTGGTGTAAACACTTTGGAGAAAAGTAAATTGCATGCCCACAGCCTGTCACTGCCCCTCTGCAGGCTGGGCAGGGGAGGCCTGGACAAGCATCCGACTCTGGGGCAAAGTTTGTAATTTGTTGTTGCTGCTGCATGCCCTCTGGGTTAGAAAAAAAATCTGTCCCTGAATGTTTAGTGGGTCTGCTTGGCCTTTTGATTCTGCAGTGATTAAATGCCAGGCTATAGGGAATTAGTTTTATTCTAATTCAAGGTTAAATGTAGAAAAGACCTCCCTCTTCTCCATCTATCAAAATTCAACTATGGATCTTTTAAGGGTGTCAGCCCCTCTTTGAAGCCTCCTCTGACCTCCCCCGCCAACTCAACTGCATTTAATTCTTCCTTTCTTTGCATTTATAGCATTTAACTCACAGCTCTCTTGTATCACATTTCCTTCTGTTTCATATGGAATTACATGCTGATGGGTTGTTTTTCCAATAAAATTTGTGATTTCCTTGGAGGCAGGGAGGCTCTTTTTTTTCACTCTATTCTCACTGTATTCATCTCCTCCCTCCACCTCAAGGAACTTTAGAATGCTTGGTACATAGTAGCTGTTCAATTAACTATTGATTGAGAGAAAGATACCTGCAAGCATGCTTATCAGTACTGATATCTGATTTACATTATGTAAGTCTCTCATCTAATTTCCACTGACTTCCCAGATGAATGAAGTTTTCACTAGTTCTCTAGTTTCCAGAGGACATTAGTTGCAACTATTTCTTAGGAAAGTATTTCAAAGTTAAGACTTTTCTTTCTTTCTTTCTTTCTTTTTATACCATTATTTTATCTATTTATTTTCATGTGATGCTGAGGATTGAACCCGGGGCCTTGCATTTGCTAGACAAGAGCTCTACTGCTGAGCCACAACCCAGCCCAAGTTAAGACTTTTCAATAAACTAATAACTGTAAAAATATATTTGTTGCTTCTTTTCTCATTGTAAAGGAATATGCACTCACTATAAGAGATTGAAAAAATATACTGAGAGTAAAGAAAATAAAAATCACTTTCATTCATTCATTTAGAGGGTATATTGAGCTATTACTGTTCTTTAGGTACATGAAAAGCATTACAAAAATAGCAAAAAACAACACAGACCAAGCCTAGCTTTCATAGAGAAATTAAATGGATAATTCCAACTTACAGTTGGTTAAAAAATTATGATTTATATAATTATTTTTTCTTTTTATGGTGCTGGGGCTTGAACCTAGGTCTTTGTGCATGCACTATACCAATTGAGCTATAGCCCCAGCCTGATTTCCATAATTCTTAAATATGAAGATAGAGCTAACATTTTAGTGTATTATTTATCCAATTTATGTATGAAAGCAATATATTCATACAGATTTTTCAAATGAGATAATACTGAAATATTGTTTTCTAGTCTACCTTTTAAACCTAATATATTGTGAATATTTCTTTGTATCTTTAGCATTATTCTATAATATCTTTTTAAATAACCAACAATATTTTATTTCCAAACTCTCAAACAGTAATATTAACTTTGAACAAATTGTTGGAATGGCTGGTCTGAAGAATTTGGAAGCCTCTGATGGGTATGGCTCAGTTGCCTCCATGCCATTTATACTTCTAGCAGTGTATGAGGGAAGTGGTATCAGCAGTTTTTTTTTTTATTTAAAAAGAAATTAACCTGGTCTATGCGTTTTTGTTGAATGGGCAATCATTTCTTGTGCATTGATCTCTAATGAGTTTTACTCTAAAGTAGATAATGAATGAAATTTGTAATCAGTGTTAGGCTAGAGAAGCATTTTGCCAAAGTGGATATCAGGACTATTGGATGATGTTAGCCCTTAAGCCATAAAGCGAGGGAGGAAATGAATAATAGGCCCCATTCTTTATATTTATGTTGATGATTCATTTTGGCCATCTTCTTGCCATCTCTTGAAGAAAGGGCATTGAAGGAGAGTCCTGGCCAGAGGATGTCAGGAACACAAGGAGAGAGCTAGGGCAAATGGTACCAGTGTCACTAATGAGATTGCAAAGGGGAAGCGGACCCACACCCAGGAGAGAGATTGTAAAGAGCAGCCAGTCCGTCCGAGAGAAAAAAAAAAAAGCTTTCAATACTCAGGAAATCCTAGTGCTGCAGCTGGAGTTTGTCCCCTTTCTGATAGTGTCATTGTGACGCATGATGCCATATGATTACTTCTTTATATTAATATACTATAGTCCAGGCCCTAAAGATATTCTAGTTTTCATCCTAAAATATGCCACATTTTCCCCCATACAAAATGAAAAGCAAGTGTTCCTCAGCAGGGAAAATGGCTTTTCTTTTTTCTTTCTTTCTTTCTTTCTTTCTTTTTTTTTTTTTTTTTTTTTTTTGGTACTGGGGATTGAACTTAGTGGCACTCAACCACTGAGCCACACCCCCAGCCCTATTTTGTATTTTATTTAGAGACAGGGTCTCACTGAGTTGCTTAGCACCTTGCAGTTACTGAGGCTGGCACTGAACTTTTGATCCTCCTGCTTCAGCCTCCTGATCCACTGGGATTACAGGTGTGAGCTACAACACCCGGCTGGGAACATGCCTATGAGTTCTGAGACCTGGAAGGGAATGTCACACCAGATGGGAAACCACTTCAATGCCAGCCAGTGGGCGTGGCTCCCACTCTTGATTCTAATGTCACCTAACCGGGACCTTTAATCTCTCCTGGCTTCAATCTTCTCGTTTTTAAAGTGAGAAATTCAAAGGAAAAGGCTTTCATGTTTTTTCTGGCATTGAGGCTTCTCTGATGCTCTTTATCACCTATACCAAAGCCCATGCATGCTCAGGCTGAGGCTCATCTTGACCCTCTTTGCTGCTCAGATACGGGGAATCCTATGTCATTTTAACAGTAGTTAGTCTATCGTCTCTCCTACGAGCTTCTTGTTTGGGTTTTATTAGAAAGAGAGATTTCGGTGTTTGTACTGTCATCTACTAGCCACATGTGACAGCACCTTCTGGACAGTTCTGTCTTGATCTTTGCAGTTACCATGAAGCCCTCACTTCATATTCATAATAAAAGCAGAGGAGGATGCCTTCCCAGTCCTCATTACTTTTTTCTGCTTCCTTCAATTAATTTTCCTAACTTCCTACCTTACCTCCTGAAATGATGAAGACTTTGCAATTTACTGAAACAGTTGTTCCACAGAAGACCCACACGCTCCAGGGCTCTCAGTATTGTTATATCTTCATCAGCCCTAGAAAGAGGCGGGTGCTTGCGTGTGCGTGTGTGAGTGTGTGTGCGTCCAGTCCCACCCTGGGCTGAGAAACGTAAATTAGGAAGAGGAATGATTAGGTGGCTGGGCTTCAGAGGGAACATTTGTAGATTCTATCTGGAACACATTTTATTAAAATTGCAACAAACTTTATAAAATCAGATGTATGGTTCATTAAGAGAACATTACCTTACAATTATGATTAATTAGATTAAACTTATGAAAGTGTGTTATTTGTTCAAATCAAAAGGTGGGGGAAAATGATGGATGATGAAAGAGTGTGATAAATGAAGAAAGCAGCTGAACTAAATTGAATGTGTATTCATCCATTTTCACTTCATAACGAATGATAAATTGAGCATGTCACATTTAACAATACATGTCTAGGCTTAAGCACACGGTTTCAGCTCCTGTTCGCTAATGCCTTGTGATAGGTAGTTGAGACCGAAGAATTGAAATTTCAGCCCCTAGACTTTTGTCTGCCCACCTCTTACCTTGCAAAACACAATGGATACTTACTCAATTAAAAGAGCTTATGGAGTTGTTAATTCATTAAAAAAAAAATTGTGCTTCCTCGGTCATGATTAGAGTATTTGTCTCACCTGAAATGGGTGTTTTCCCCCATTTGCAGGCCTAATCCAAAGGCAGGGGTAAAAAGCACCCAGAATTATAGAAATAGCTTTCTTTTCTTCTCTCAAAAGTAGCCATGTTTACCTTGGCAATTGATTGGAAGAAACACCCCAAAAAGCTCATTAGAATTTTTAAGTGAGGGGTAAATATCAAACAGTTTACATCAGTTTCCTGAAATCTCAAGTTTTCCAATATTTTAAATCACATTTTAGCCTCTGAAGGATTGCAAAGCTGGCATTGGGGATCGGGGAAAAATTGTGTGAAAATCTTTCCAGTTAGACTGAAATCAGACAGATTTGCCACACAGAGTCAGGAATGGTTTATGAAAGGAATTATTTTTTTTGCTAGAACAGCTCAAAAGTTATAATATAGGATCTGACACACAGGCAATATTTCTCTGGCCTTTCATTCTTACTGAATTTGGGTTATGGCAATGTGAAGCCAGTGATAGTTTTTGAAAAGATTACACAGTATTTTCTTCTATTTTTGAGTTTTCTAAAAGGATTTTGGTATGATTCATTTTGAGCTTTGGAGAAGGTTTCCAGTCAGTTTTGATTTTATCTGAATCTCATCTTCCCGATTACCTCAACTTTTATTTCTACCATCCTTGCTTGATGTTTTCAGCAACGACCAAGCTTTTAAGGGACCAAGTCTTTGTCATATACTTTTTAGAATATCTCATGCTTGGGGTATACAGGGGGAGAAATCTTTGGAGCAAACAAGGCATTCTGAAAGCTAGGAGTGAGACAACTGGGGTAATTTAGGAATTAGGAAGGAAATAAATGGTGGTGTTGACAGAAGTAGTTATCAGTGTTAGCTAGAAACAAGGCCTAGGGCTGTGGTTCTGGGTGGGGGACAGAGTATTTTTGCTCCCCAGAGCACATTTGGCAATGTTCCTTCCAGGGACTGATGCTACTGCACTTCCTATGTAGAGACCAGGGATGTTGCTAAATATCTTATGATGTATAGGATGTGCTCTCACAGTGGCTATCTGAAGTACCCAGCTCAAATGTCATTCAAGATGAGGTTGAATATGCTATTAACATAAATTGCATTGGTCTTGGATCCCAACCAATGTGATTTAATTCCTAAAGTGCCAAAATAATTTTGCTCTGCTTAATTTTTAAAAAATAATGTATCCCTTAGAAGTCTATTCATTAGATTGGCATGAGCTTTTTAGGCGGCATTGCAATTTCTCCTTGTATATACAGAGGTGTGGAAGGGTAGGCTTTGATCTTATCATTAAATTAGGAACAGAACTGGAAGGAGAATTCAGCTTCCTTGAGGGTATTGCTTGATTTTCCAAGTCAGGCCACATCCCATTTCTAGGCCAAGCCACTGCCCCCTCTCCTGTAAGGAGATGGTCTCTATTAATGGTAAATTGTCTTCAGGAAAGAATATTCTGGAGGTGGGTGAAGGTGGAAAAGCCTTGAGTCATGCTAAACCATTCAAAAGAGGAGCTTAGAGCAAGAAGCTGTCACACTTGTCTGAGTTCTGACGTGAAAATACATTTTAGAGCCGAGACAATTCATCTGTCAGGCTTCCTGTTGGAAGAATATTTACTCAGCTGTGGGAAGAGGGCTTCAGTGAACATCCAAGCTAATGAAAATTTGATAATACTCAATATTCGAGAAATAACCCCAAATCAAGTAGGTTCTTAGTGTCAGCATGCAGATGATAAAGGACCTTGAGGACGCATCCTGGGAGCAGAGAGCAATGGAATCCCTAACGGCAGAGTTTTCATACTTCGAGGTAGGGATCACCTCTTTGACAAGAGGAAGGATGGACATGTTGAGTTCACTTTTGTTTTTCAATCCATTTAAGGAAACTGTGATAAAATATATGTAACATGAAATTTAACATTTTAGCCATTTTAAGTGTATAATTGAGCAGCAATAAGTACATTTACATTGTTATGTAACTACATATTTATAGCCTATATTTTTAATCATCTGAAACAGAAACTCTTGACATTAAGCCAAAACTCTTCCTTCTCCCTTTCTTTAGCCCCAGGTAGCTTCTATTCTGTATTGTCACTCTGAATTTGCTTATTCTAGATACCTCCTGTAAGTGGAACCACACAATATTTTTTTTTTTTGTGGTCTGTTTATAGTTCACTTTTGTATTTTTAGTGCTTAGGCACGAGAAAGGTACTGAATAAGTAAGAAATGAATGTCAGAGTTGGAGAATGGGAGTAGCATTTCTCTTCAGGATCTCACACTGAAAACAAATTTTAAACTAGCAATAATAATGATAAAGCCTTGCATTTAAACAGTGCTTAATGTTTTGTCAGAGAGCTTTGACATTTCATCTCATTTAAAAAATTTCTTCTATGTATTTTTAGTTGTTGATGGGCTTTATTTTACTCAGTTATTTATATGCAGTGCTGAGAATTGAAACCAGTGCCTTATACATGGTGGGCAAGTGCTTTACCACTGAACCACAATCCCAGCCCTCGGACATTTCATATTATTTGATGCTTGATTGTTATTTTGGAAAAAATTGCATCTCCTTTAAAGTTGGATTTAAGTAAAACATGTGTGTCCCCTCATATTACTATCTTAATTTTTTATTAAGAATTATAATGCAAAAAAAGTACATGCATAATGGCATAAATTGGTGTGAACATACTTTATATAGAGAGACATGAAAAATTGTGCTCTATATGAGTAATAAAAATTGTAATGCATTCCACTGTTGTCATGCATTTTAAAAAATAATAAAATCAATAAAAATAGTTTAATTGTACCTCAAAACATTTTAATTTACTGCTTCTGGGACTAACCCCATGTGATGTGTGGATCAGGAAATGTGAATGAAATGCATAGTTCATCATCATTCATTGGCAAGGTTAAGGTCCATCTCTCTTGAGAAGGAAATTGAAGTGATAAGATATTAAGTGCATCCTTTCAAGGCCCCACAGGAAATTAGCAGCAGAGCCAGAATTAGAATTCACAGCCTCTGGGTCCCCAGGGTTCCAGTGCACTGAGCTGACCCCCAGGCACAAACTTGCCTTTCCCACATGTCTATTCCCAGTGACCTCTACTAGTGCCCACAAAGCATGAAGAAAAAGTAACCATTCTTCCATGAATTCTTCGACTAGTGCAAACAGTGCAAATTGTTTTCTTTTGGGGTCAGAGCTTTGCCACCTGCCATTTTGGACTTGCTGGAAGGCTGGAATACATCATTTGAGGGGTTATACACTTTATGTCACCCGTTACTGACTAGTCCTGACTTCTCCCTTGGAGATCGGCTCATCCTCCTGTTAAGCTCCATGTGCCTCCAGGCGACTGGAGGGGACATTTTGCTCCAATTATAGACGTGGTAGAAAGGAAAGGTTAAGCAATTAAAGGAATGCCCTCTTCATCGCCAACTTTTATTTGTCCCCGTCTCTGCAAACACAACTTTTTTTCTTTTTATGCAGTTTGTGGACTGACAGCCTCATTGTGCTTCCCCTCTGATACTGTCTCATAAAACTTGGGCAGTAATATAATTGCCTGACCAGCTTTCTAGGTTATGTGTCTTTTTCCCCTAAAGCCCACGGGTAGAGAAAGCATTTAAGCTTGACACTGTGACTTTCCTGGGCTAAGTTCCGTCTTTTTATCGCAGGAAAGCTTTCAATATGCACTGTAGGGCACTTACTTTTTTCTTAATATAACTTCCATCCCACCTTTTTCATCCGCTTGCCAAAGGAGGAACACAGAGGGGTCTGCTTGGAATGATCAAACGAGACCCGGAGAGGAAAAATAGGTCAGGAATAGTAAGTAGCTCATTTATGAGGGACAATACAGTCATTCAAATTCGTAAATTTTCAAATCACTGACAGGCTTGGGGAAAAAAAATAAAGTTTTAATGGCTGTTGTGATATTTCAGGGATAAGACTTGGTCTTTATGAGCCACACTGATTTGGATAACAGTGGAGAGGGGAGAAAAAGGACAGAAAAGTGGGTGAAGTAGTGTTAGTTAGGACAGGACAAAGTTTTTTCCAGTATATAGATGTGCATTTTTAGTGTATGACATTAGAGTGTAGGTGGTAATTTAGGAGAGTCACGTTGATTGCCTAGCTTTCTTGTCTTATTTCGGGTTTCAAAAGGCAGCCTTCCTATCTCTTCTGGGACTCACACAGATGATCTTGTATCCATTCTAATTCCCACAAGGTCCCGATGATTCTAATTTAGAATTGTGTATTTTCTAGTGTCTATTTATCCTCCCTGCTACTATTTTGACTCTTCCACTTGGTCTCTCTTCAGATTCTCAAACCCGTCTCACCTTCAGTCACTGGAGAAACACACACGCACACAATCACAGAGTCCTCATCTTCTTTTGTTGATTTTTGACTCATTTGGTCTTGGGGCTCAAGAAAATGTACTTTAAAACACTGGCTGTTCTAGTGATCTATCGTATTTGGAAATTTCTTTCTTAGATCATCATGACTGTTTGTGAATTGAGCTAAACGTGTCCCTAGCCTGATCAATCATCTTCCAAGGTTATCATACTGAAAACGATGGAATCACAGTACAGTGCTCGTACTTGGTGGAAGGCTAACATAGGCTTTAAAATCAGTTTTTCCTCTCTCCTCCCCAAGGAGACTCCTTGGTTTAGCACATAAGGTTCTCTTCAGTGCAATTCTTGCCTATCATTTTCAGTGTTCTTCCCTAATTCTTCCCGCATGTACCTTATAATCTGTCCACACTGAACTTCTCACTGGCCCCAATACATGGGGCCAAGATGCATTGATGTTCAGATGTCTGAACATTTCTCCCTCTCCATCGCCATCTGCAGCAGGACTTTTCTCAGAGGGAACTCCCTGCATCAAGCCTTCCTCGACTGGACCCTGTTAGTAGCTCTGTGCTACTGAGGCATCTTCTTTATGTCACGAAGACAACATTCATTAGATTGTACAGTGATTTGTCTTCACTAGATTGTAGATTACGGGATGTTGAGGATGATTTTATAAATCTTATTGTTTCCAAACCTAGCATAATGTCTGGAAAACAACAGGTCTAAGAGTTGTATATAGAAAGAATGAATGAAATAGTGTCTATCCATTACAGTGTGGTAAATAACAGCCTGGATTTTGGTCCCAGATTAATTAGGTAAAGGCTTTTTATTATGCTACTTATTTGCTGGCTATCTCTGTCCAAATCACTTAACTTTCTGTGTCCCATCTTCTGCAAATAGCATAATATTAGCTATCATCATTATTATTGTTGTCATCATTATTATTCTTCAATGCTAGAGGAGGATAAAATGCTAGAGGAGGATAAAATGGATAACAACAGAGGCTTTGGGTGACCTGGGAAGGTAACATGACTGCTCTATAAAATAGTGATTTAAAACCCCATCTGTATTACAGGCCATGTAGTAAGAATCAGAAATAAGTGTAGTTACTATTTATTGAGTGCTTCTCATGATCCAGGCACTCTTCTAAGCATTTACACACATTTTCTCAGTGAATACTTATAACATCTACATGAGGCAGATATCCTTACATCTCCCTTTACCAATGAAATTGGAATACTTGCACGTGGTCACAAAGCTAGCAAGTATAAGGCCAGGGCTGGGACCATACCTGTTTAGTTCCAAAATTGTACACAGAATCATTCATTCCAAATATGGTAAAAATGCATGTGAAAGAGGTTTTTTTTTTTTTGGTTGAATTTTTAAATTAGTTCTTTTTAGTTATACATCACAGTAGAATCCATTTTGACATAATTATAAAAGCATAGAATATATCTTGTTCTAATTCAGTCCCTAGTACCTGTCCTTCCCTTCCTCTCTTTCCCCTGACTTCCTTGCTTCCTTGTCTCTACTGATATATGAAAGAGTTTTGATCATATTTCTTTTGCTTAATGGTTGGCTTGGGCATAATACATGGAAAGAGGAAGAATTTTGATTTGGGAAGTGCAAGATCAAGGTGCCAGCAGATCTGGTTTGAGGGCAGTCTTCCTGGCTGGCAGAGAGCCATGTTTTCATATCCTCACATGGTGAGAAAAGAGAGAAGCAAGCTCCCTTGTGTCTCTTATAAGGGAACCAATTCTATTCACAAGAACTTCACCTTCATGACCTAATTACTTCTCAAAGTCCCACCTCCAAAACACCATCATATCAGGCGTTAGGATTTCAGGGGGATGAGAACATAGTCTATAATATTTGTCCTTTAGGAGAAGGAGAAAATGAGAGTATTAGAGGTAAGTGCTTTGTGCATGCCCAAAGTGGAGTGCTATCAGGTAGGGAAATGGATGCCATGTAAAGAAATAGAATGAATATTTTTTTTGGGGGGGAGGCACTGGGGATTGAATTCAGAATCATCTTACCACTTAGCTACATCCCCAGACCTTTAATTTTTTCCATTTCTTTTCTTTTCTTTTCTTTTCTTTCTTTCTTTCTTTCTTTCTTTCTTTCTTTCTTTCTTTCTTTCTTTCTTTCTTTCTTTCTTTCTTTCATAGATGACAATAGTGGAGTGCATTGCATTCATAATTATCCATTCACAGCACAATTTTTTGTAACTCTGTATATAAAGTATATTCATGCCAAATTATGCCATTATACATGAGCTCTCTTATTTTTTTGCATATAATTCTTAATACACTTTTATACACCATTTATCATATCTCTGTATATAAGGTATGTTAACACCAAATTCACATCTTCATACATGTATTTTGTATAATGATGACCCTCTCCTTCCAGCCCTTTAATTTTTAATTTTTAAATTTGAAACTGTTCTCACTAAGTTGCCATGGACCTTGCTAAGTTACTGAGGTTGGCCTTGAACTTGCAATTCTCCTGCCTTGGCTCCCAAGTTACTGGGATTACAGGCCTGTGCCACTGTACTTGGCATTAGAGTGAAATCTTGTTCCCACTTTTTTTTTCCCATTTGGCCAGGGCTGGTCCTGTCCTATTCCTTCTGCTTAGAAACTATGAGAGATATGAGAGAAGTTTTTACTCATGATGACTTATCTTAGGGAGCAAGATGGAGGAGCACTTATTAACCCTCTCCTGGAAAGTTTAAAGTAAAGAGGAACAAGGAAGGAGCAGAATCATTGTCTAAGAACATGGGCATCTCATGAGGGGTTGCTCTCCAGGTTTGGGAAGGATGCCCCTCTCTGTAGCTGGCAGTGGCTGTCTATCCTTTTGATATTCAGACTTGTTTTCCTTTTTTATTTTTTTGTACCAGGAATTGAACCCTGGGGCTCTTAACCACTGAGCCACTTTCCCAGCGCTTTTTTATATTTTATTTAGAGACAGGGTCTCACTGAGTTGCTTAGGGCCTTGCTAAGTTGCTGAGGCTGGCTTTGAACTTGTGATCCTCCTGCCTCAGCCTCCAGAGTTGCTGGGATTACAGTCATGTACCACTGCGCCAGGCTCTTCAGACTTCTTTCTTGATCTCACCTGAGAACTTCTCCCTTCCTCCTTCCTATTCCTTCTTCATCCATTGATGCTGATAGCCAAGAGTTTGCGGGGTCAAATGCCATCTGTGCTTTCTTTTCTAGGAACTGTGTCTGAGCCACTAAAACCAGCTTTTAGGGTAGGTGTCTATGACACCAAATCCAGTTGTCAGGTCAGCACATTTCCTGGGCTAGAAAAGCCAAGAGGTTGATGGACAATATTTTAGCCTCTCATAATATTGCTTTGGTATTGTGTAGTAGAACAGTGATCCAAGTTGGAGAAAAATAATCAATGTGAGATGATCTCTGGAAATATCTAATGGAGAAATATGAAAAACATGGTGTAATTGCCTTCTAGACTGGAGGTCAGGGGTCAGGACTTGTGTTCAGGATCTGCCTCTGATAAGCTTTGTGTCCCAGGGTGAGGGGAACATCTCTCTGCATCCCAACCAGGAAATGAGATGATGGGTAGTTATCACATTTTATAGTTTCATTTGTAATATTTAGGTCAGATGATTCATGAGTAGTTTCTTTAAAAATCCTCAGACTTTTTAGGATAGTTTGAGTTTTTTTTTTTTTAAATCCCTCATTACTTATGCATTGGCACAGAATCTCAGAAAGGTGTTATTAGAGGACACACTATCAGAGATGCAAAGAGTGTCCAGGCCTCCTTCCTTTTATTTTTTATTTTTATTTTTTTGAGAGAGAGAGAGAGAGAGAGAGAGAGAGAGAGAGAGAGAGAGAGAGAGAGAGAGAGAGGGAGGGAGAATTTTAATATTTTATTTCTTAGTTTCCGGCAGACACAACATCTTTGTTTATATGTGGTGCTGAGGATTGAACCCAGGCCGCACGCATGCCAGATGGGCGCGCTACCGCTTGAGCCACATCCCCAGCCCCAAACCTCCTTCCTTTTAAAGGAGGCCCAGAAGAGGAGAGGCCTTCTCTTTTCAGTTGCTCAGGGTCTGCAGCCCCTCCTGTGTCCCTGGTGTTGCTGGAAAATCCTGGCTTCCAGGTTGCTCTTCTCCCCCTTTCTCACCCAGACCCTTTAGAACCTCTTGCCCCTCTCTTTGGAGGCTGATGTCTGTGTGTGTTCTCAGCACACTTTCTCTTCCTCTGCTTTGGGAAACTTAGTTTATTGTTTCCCCTTGCTCTTCTGAGTTACTAACCTATCTTTCTCCATTGATTCCTTCCTGTTAGTGTTTCAGTATGATATTTTAAAGAAGTGGGAGTCTAATTAAAGGATGCTTGCCTTGCAATGAACACCCAAACTGCTGCCCTTGTGTTTCCACGTGGAGTTCACTGCTTTGAGAAGCCTCTGCTTGATCTCAGGCCTAGGTGATGTGCCACTCCTATGTGCTTCTTTGTCATCTTGTATTTCTGTTCTTGTGGAAGAAGGTGCCACGTAACAGTCTAATTTTGTGTTGCCTGCCTTCCCTGCTGGGCTGGGAGCTCCAGGAACACAGGGATCTCATCTCCTTCCTTATTCTTTGTTGTATTCCCAGAACCCAAAGTGCCCAACACATAGAAGGATCTATAAAAGATTTGTGAATGAATTAACACATGGATAAAGGAAAGGGGAAGAGATACAGCCTTGCTATAATTATTCTCAACTGTTTTACCCTCTGGTACTCCATTAGCTTAGCTCTTCTTCCCCAGGAATTGTATTTGCTATGTTTGTCTCCTTGCTTTGTTTGGGGGAATAGCATTAAATGACATCAGGTAGGAGAAGAAGGTACCATTAACTTTTTTTTTTCCCCCCAGAAGGGGACTATCCATTCTAGGTTGCAACCATCCTTTTTATAAAAATTAGTCATGGAAAACACACAAAGGCCAACAGATTGAGATCAAGTAAGAGTTCAGAAGTTTAGTGCCTATTCAAAACTTTTTGAAGTAGATGTCTGACCAGTTTTACAGGTGATTGTCTCTACTAAGAAAATCTGATGTTTCTCATTTCTGGTTCACTTGGGAATATCGACAGTGGCTGTTTACTGTTTACCTGATGCACTTGATGTTTCTTAGTAGAGCTACCTAGAGAACGCCATATGGAAGGTGAGGGGTTTCCAGTGTGCAAATCATGAGAGGTTTTATTTCTGGCTCTGAGTTAATTTGCACTTGTCATTCGATAAGGAATATTGAGAGAGAAAGCAAATCTCCTTATTATGGCAATAAAGATAAAACAAGGATCTAAGTAATAGAGCTAACTTTCATTGAATACTTAGAGTGTCAGGCACTCACCAAAGCCCCTTTATTGCATTAACTATTTTGATCATTTAATTGAACCACATTTTAAGGTAGAGATTATTATACCAATTTTATATATTAGGAGTTGAGTCAGAAGTGAAGTGATGTTCTCCATGTCACATAGGTAGTAAGTGGCACAGCTCAGACTCATGTTTGCAATCGCTACATTCTACCTGCTTTCAGTACAGACAGCGGTTGAAGGCAGAGATTACAAACTTATTATGTAAAATCTACCCATGCTGTCTAAATACTTTGTGAATCACATATAGATTTTTTTTAACTTGGTCCTAGAGTTAAACTCTAAGAACAATAGTGAATTTAAGTGATAAATGTCAAGTGGAGTTGTCTAGTAATTACATTAAATCTTAATTTTTCCAGAAGCGATAAATTTAAAGTATTTAAATTTACAGTATTTGCTTTATCACTATATTCTAGACAACTGATCATCACCTTTGGGCAGTTTATTTTTACAACTGTTTTATTTTGACAAGACAGGAACAATGGTGCATGCCTGTGATCTCAGTGAATTTGAGGCTAGCTTCAGCAATATAGCAAAGCTCTGTCTCAACAATAAGGAAAATCAAAAGGGCTGGGGATGTAGATCAGTGATAGAGTATCCCTGGGTTTAATCTCCTGTCCCCCATAATGATGAAACAAAACAAAACAAAAAAAATCTCAACCAACCAAATTTTAAAAGTTTTATATTTTGAAATAGTTATAGATCCACAGGAAATTACATAGAAATATGTGAGGAGATGGTGTGTACTTTTCTCCCAATATCTCCCAGTGTTCGTATCTTCTGTAATGAAAGTGCAATATCAAAACTAGAAATGGACATTGGTACAATTCCCGAAGTTTATTCCAATTTCACCAGTTATACATGCTCTTATTTGTGTGTGTAACTCAATCTGTGTTATCACAGCTACAATTTCACGTAACCACCACCATGATCATGATTCTTAACCTTACCATCACCAAAAGGGTCCCTTCTGTTATCCCTTAGACCACTGTACAGCCAACCCCTCTCCCTGATTCTTGGCAGCCACTACTCTGTTCTCTATCTTATAATTATGTTATCTCACAGATGTTGTAAGTATGGAATCATGCAGCATATAATATTTGAGAATTGGCTTTGGTCCTTCAGTTCAATTCTCTTGAAATTCATCCAAGTTTTCTGTGTACCTTATAATCTGTTCTTTTTATTGCTTGAGTAATATATTCCATAGCGTACATGTATCTCGGCTTGTTTTACCCTTTACCTGTTGAAGTATTTATGATGGGTGTTTTCCAGTTTTGGGCTATTATGGATAAAACCTCTATGAACATTTGGGGGAATATGAGACTTTTTTTTTTTTTAAGATCTTTGGGATAAATGCCAGAGATCTGCAATTGTTGGGTCATATGGTAATTGCATGCATGCATAGGTTTAAAATTTTTTTTTCCTCCATAGGCCTTATTTTGAAGTAGAAACTTGGTCTTATAAATTGGCAAAAGAAAGTTGTGAGGATTAAAATAAGAAAGGGGTGGTTAGGAATCCCAGTTGTTGACACCCCCATCCGACTTTCATCTTCCTTTGCAGGGTCAACTTGAAAACTATGACCACAAGATGTGTAATACATATCACTATAATTATTAGATTCAGATCAAGAAAATACTAATTATTATTGAAATTTTTGAGCAGGATTAGATTACTTTTCATGAAACACTGCTGGACCTCAGGATTATGATGTATCCTGGAATTATTACTCTGAATAATTATCACTGGGCTTCATAAACAGAAAAGTGTAAAATATTTGACAGAATCTATACTGACACTGCTGGTGATCACTGTGCAACTTAGATGCCACCTGTAGCAATCTCACCCCTTACAAGTATAAGTGGTTTGCAACTCCAGTCAGTTCCAGAGTCTGTGACAGTTCCAAACTCTCCTCTGAGTTTTGCTAATTTCTAAGACTATAGTGATCTCCATCTTGCAACAAAAAATTATGCTTTAGCCCTCCTAATTTTGTTAAGAGAATTATTCAAAATTTGCAAACAAGACAAAGAGTGAGTGACATGTGCTTCAGTGTCCTGATGGAGGATTGTTCACAGGTGCTCTCAGTGATTCATTCAATCCAGGGCAGGGGTCGGCAAACTTCCTTAAAGGGCCACATAGTAAATATGGTAGACTCACAGCCATATAATCTCTGTCACAGCAACCCAAAGGTGCTGTGGCTGCTTAGAAGCAACCACAGGAAATGTTTAAACAAATGGGCATGGCTATATTCCATTTAAACTTTGTTTAAAAAACTGAGTGGCTAGCCTGAAGGTCACAGTTTGCCAATCCCTCAAAAAGGGAATAGACATTTTTTTGACATAGTGTTTGCTATGATTAAGAGGCTAGACTGTGAAATTTATGTTAGCTTCTAAATCTTTTTTTTTCCTGGTAGAAATGTAAATGATTTCTATCTGAAGGTTATGCTTTTATTGACCCTACAGGATTTTAACTGTTTTTGTTTTAAACCTAACAATCTTACTCTAACATTCTCTTTTCATATGGCTGTAGGTACCCAGTTCTTTTTAATGCTCCTGTATTTAGCTTTTCATCCTGCTAGTTCTCTCAGTAATTAGTCATGTGAAGATTTGAGAAAAAAAATTGAAAATTATACTTTCACATCCTACACATACAGTTCACCCTATTTCAGTGATCCTCACCCACCGTAAGATATCATTCAAGAGAAACCTAAGTTTTACCAGCATTTTGTCAACATTTAGATGCTACCAGCACATGGCCTCTTTTTTTTCTTCCTCCCTTCATCCTTCCTTCCTTCCTTCCTTCCTTCCTTCCTTCCTTCCTTCCTTCCTTCCTTCCTTCCTTCCTTCCTTCCTTCCTTCCTTCCTTCCTCCTTCCTGGGACACTGGCTGTATCTCTTTACTCCCAGATACACATTCTCTCTTATTCTCCTTAGAACTCAGTTGAACAAGGGCTGTCAAACCCAGGTGCTGTTTCCTCTTTATGGAGCTGTGAGGTGATGCTATTTTCTGCCTCCTCCTACATAAGGAAATTGCTTTTTGAAATCAACTCTTGATTAGTTTTTTTATTTGTCTCTTTACTAATAAATGTGTTTCAATGTGCAAATATTTGGGAGCAGAACACAGCTTGATCTTAGAATTTCATTATTCCAGCAGAGGTTGAAGCAGCTTTTCTCTAAATTATATTTTCTTGAGTAACATTTGTGGTTACTGTGTTAAACAGTGACTCATTCAGCCTCTTTTCCTTTTCAATTACCTTATCTATATGATTTACATTAATTATTAATTAATGCAATTATATTAATGATTATGTATTATTTTTACATTAAGTATTCTTCACCATTTCTGGAACTCTTTCTTACACACATGTGAGTTATCAGAAGTATTCAAACCCTAAGTGAGTATATTTCTTCAGATACAATGCTAAATACTTTTTTTTCAAAGATAATTCTTTAAAAAATATTATTCCAGGAACAAGCAATTTCTGAAATGGTATTTTTATGCTCTAACAACTTTGAAAGACTTTGGTTGTGCCTGTTTGCATGAATACCAACGGTCTACTGAAAACTCTAATGTAGTAATGTTCTATATTAAGGAAAAGATTCATATGAACAAGGTCTTAGTCCATGGATTTATGGAGTTCAATAGTTTCTTGGGTACCTGCTGTGTGCTAAGTGTAGAATTAGGGATTGGAGTCAAAGCTAAATCAAGGAATGATGTTGGCAGCTGGAAGATGTTTACCGAATGTTTCTGGCCTTGATTTGCTTCATGAGAATACTCCATTTGGATATTTTTTAATGTTGAAATAGCTTTGTCCTCTTCAGGTAAATCTGTGTTTCTCAGACATTCATTCTAGTGCTTTTGGTGGTAGGAGGGAGGTTAGGAAAGATAAAGGAGAAGATGTGATCCAGGTATCAACTGATGTCACCTGTGTATGAGATTGAAATAAAAAACAGATTTCCCAACATTCTGCACTTAATCACAATTTCAGCAATTTCTGTAAGTTTACATTTCCACACTCACTTTTCATTCTATGTTCTTATTCTCTCCAAACTCTTCATTTATAAACATTATAACTATACAGCTTTTTAATTTTTTATACCAATTTCAGATATGGAACTTGGCCCCCTTTCCTACCTTTCTTTCCAAATAATTCTCACAGGGAATTTTGTTTATAGCAAAATTTAGTGAAGGTTTTAGAGTGATTGAGAGGGCCTTATAGTTCAGAGGCATAAACAGTGGAACAGTAAATTTAAGTATCCTGTTCTTCAAAGTCCTTTGGCTTTCCTGGTTGATCAGCTTCTTCTCCAGGCTGCTGTGGCCTGCCAGTTTGCCCAGGCTTCTCTTTCTCCTTTCTCTACATTCCTTTCTCTCTTCTATAAGCTCCAACAGAGAAGATTATTTCACTTTTCCAGCTAATTCTTAATCTCATGTTTTTTTCCATAGGCTTTTAAAGCATTTCCTATGTAAAGACAAGATTTCTTTCATTAAAATATCAATCTTTTCTCCTTGCTTTATGTAAATCTTAATAAACTATAATACTTACTTCTCTTCCTCCTCCTCCTCCTCCTCCTCCTCCTCCTCCACCACCCACCACTTTCTCCTCCTCCTCCTCCACTGGAGATTGAACCCAGGGGTGCTCTATCACTGACCCACATCCCTAGCCTATTTTTTATTATTTGAGACAGGTTCTCACTAAATTGACAAAGCTCACCTTGAGCTTGTGATCCTCCTGCCTCAACCTCCCGAGATGCTGGGATTACAGGAGTGTACTACTGTGCCCATCTCTCTCCCTCTCCCTCTCTCTCCTTTTCCTTGTTGTACCTCCATTTCCTTTTCTGGCATTTCTAGAATGCCAACTGCAAGCCAATAAAGCATTGTGAAAACCATGGTTAAGCTGGGTGTAATGGCTCATGCCTGTAAACCCAGCAACTTGAGAGGCTGAGGCAGGAGGATCACAAGTTTGAGGACAGCCTGGACAACTTAGTGAGACTTGTGTCAAAAAGGGCTGTGGATGAAGCTCAGTGGTAAAGAACCCCAATACCAACAACCCTAACTCCCTCTCCACCAAAATAACCAAGTGGAGTATATAAGTATTTTTAGTACTTAAATTGGGAAAATAAAACAATACTCTGCCTGAATTTTGGTCTAGTTTTTCATGTACATCACTGACAAATAAAACTATAATTTCAATTCAAAAAGTTGGTCAAAGAATGATTATTTTAATGTATGTGTGTTATTATGTATCTGAACAAAATGTATAGCTACACCAATTACCTAACTATACATTTACCCTTAAAAGAAGAACAACTCAAATTCCTCCCATCCTAAATGAAACACTGGTTTCTTGCTTTTAGGAATAAGAATATGATGAGATGAATAGATTTTCACTAAGTATGTATTATTTTGTACTATGATTTTATTTATTTTTTTAAGAGAGAGAAGAGAGAGAGAGAGAGAGAGAGAGAGAGAGAGAGAGAGAGAGAGAGAGAGAGAGAGAGAGAATTTTTTTAATATTTATTTTTTAGTTCTCGGCGGACACAACATCTTTGTTGGTATGTGGTGCTGAGGATTGAACCCAGGCCGCACGCATGCTAGGCGAGCACGCTATAGCTTGAGCCACATCCCCAGCCCCATTGTACTATGATTTTAAAAGGTAAAGGAAAATTGTGTTATATAATCATCAAAGAGTTGATTTGTAGGAGCCTAAAGTTTTAACACATGCAAGAATGTTTGTTATAAGAGTGATGCCAAAAATTTACCTATTAGATTTTTGTTTTTTGTTTTTAGTGCTGGAGATTGAACTGAGGGTGACTTTACAATTGAGTTACACCCTCAAATCCCTCTACCCCCTTTTTAAAATTTTGAGACAAGTTCTCACTCTGAGGCTGACTTTGAACTTGCAATCTCTTGCCTCAGCCTCCCAAATTGCTGGGATGACAGGCTTGTGTTACCATACCTGCCCTATTAGATTTTAATTTAATAAGTATTCCCTCCTATTCTTACATAGAAATTGAAAAATCAGGGAGTGATCAAATCTTTAGAATTCTTTGTAGGGTGATTTTTTTTTGGAAGACATTCTCAGTTTTGTCTGTTTGAAATGTCTTTTTTTTACTTCATTTTTGAAGGACATTTTTTGTGTTGTGTAGAATTCTAGAGTGTACATCATTTCCTTTCACATTCATTTATTTTTAATTTTTCTTTTGAGACAGGGTCTTGCTAAGTTTCCAAGTCTGACCTTGAACTTGCCATCCTCCTGCTTCAGCCTCCTGAGTCACAGGGATTCCACCATGACCTTCTCACTCTTTCAATTTTTATTGTAATCGGTCACTGAAATTCTTTATAGTTTTGTCATTCAAATGTGCTTCTGTATTCAAAATTTGTTATGAGTTTAAAATTCTTTTCACTTATAAGTTGTTCTTTCATTTTTCTTTTTATCTTAAAGTTGATGCATTTAAGAGTATTTGAGTGCTGTGACCTGCAGAGTTTCCTGCTGTCTAGATCCTGCTGATTGATGCTCACAGGCAGTTCAGTTTCCCTCTGGTCTCTGTATTTTCTGTAAATGGTAATCTGGACACAGAGGCTTCATAATACTTACGATTAATCCCTTTGGCAATATTATAAGTTGATGTGATTTTCTTTATTAGGCAGCATGTAATTAAAATCAGGTGTCTTTTCTTTTATGGTGTTAGAATCCATTGATGCTCAATTCTACCAATTTTTATATTAACTTTTCTCTTTTTCTGAAGCTCCTTATCCAGTAGATTCTTTAGGAAGGATTTATGGGTGTACTACTCTTCTCTTTGCTCATGATATAACATTTGTCCATGCCTTTGATTCTTGAAAATCATCTTTGTTGCAGTTACTTTACATTTTCTTTCCTTGAATATTGTGATGGTTAATTTTATATGTCATAGTGCCTAGATATGTGGGCAAACATTGTTTTTCTTGTTTTTGTGAGGGTCTTTTGGATGAGATTAGTATTTAAATTGATGTCTTGAGTAAAGCAGATTATATTCTATAATGTGCAGTGGACCTAACTTAATCAGTTGAAGTCTTAAATGGTACAAAGGACTGATCTCCCCTGAGCAAAAGGGACATTTGCACATGTCCTTTGGACTTAACCTACATTTGCTCTTCCCTTGTCTTCAGCCTGCTGATCTACCCTTGCAGATTTTGGATTTATAAGCCTCCATAATAATGTGAAATTGATCCTTAAAGTATCTTAACTATGTTATTCTACTGTGTTTTAGAATCAAATTTGATGTTGAAATGTTTGATAAAAATCTTATTTTCTTCCTTTATAAGGAAACATAGTAATTCAGTGGTTTGGTGAAAGCAGGGGATTCAGTGCCTTCACTGTCCTGCTTTGCTCTTCTTACTATTGCTCTTTTTGTCTCTCCTTCAGCCCCTTCATGTTAGCTCTCAGTAGGTTTAAATGAGCCATCTGAAACGCATTCACTTCTTTGGAGCGCACCACTGTGCTGATCTTCTTTTTTCCATCCATTGCTCTCAACAGACACCCTCCACAGAACCCTTCCTCGGTGAGGGTTTAGTTCAACCATCATACTTCTTCAAGGTGATGTCCATGCTGCCCACAACCGACTCTTCTGGAAGAGCCTGGTCAGCTCCATCAGGAACTGCTCGCTCTCCAGGAGCACCATCACAGTGCTGCTGGACCCTCCTGGTCAACATAAGTCTCCTGGTTTATTAGTCTTCTAATATATTGTAGGGGTTCCATTTACTAACATATTTTTGTATCTATATTCATGAGGGATCTTATTCTATAGTTTTTATGCTCTCTTTTTCTAGTTTTGAAATTATGAGATTTTATTAACTTTTATTTTCTTAAAAATAGAGCATAAGCAATCGTGCCAGTTACTTATTAAAAAATCTACAATTGATTTTCCATTGTCTAGTAGAATAAGTCCATCATATTGAAAGTAATCTACCTTGTCTCAAGTTTTTTAATGTATATTTACCTTACTTGGTAAATTTCCCTGCTCATCTCTCTTGCTGTGCACCTTCTTTTACCTGAATTTCCAGACCTGTCATACTCCTGATATTCTGATTGTGGTTTCCCAAGCAGTTATAAAATTCTAGTTTCTTCACTAGCCATTTTCCTGCTACGAGGAATATCCTATTATAAGTCCATTTGTTTTTATACCTTCTAATTTTTCTGAACTCAGTCCTTGTCGTCTCTTCATGATGTTCTTAAACTCCATATATTGTGATTATTTTTCTCTCATGCCTCTATTCTTCTCTATACCAATGCCTTTTGGAGCACTTATGCATTTACAACTGCCACCCCAATCCTTAGCCCCAACCCCCCACCCCACTCTATTGGTTAGTGAATACTTTAAGGGAAGATATTTGGTTTTAATTTCTAAGTACTTAACAAAAGCTGGTACACAAGTCATGTACATTATATATTTGCTAATTAAATGAATGAATAAATGTCTTATAGCTTCCAGTGTTGTCTGAGTTCACTGAAAGCTTTACATTGTTTGCTTACCATGAAGGTTTTATTTTAATACTTATTTTTTTAATTGTAGTTGGATACAATGACTTTATTTATTTATTTTTACGTGGTGCTGAGGATCAAAACAGGGTCTTGCACATGCTAGGTGAGCACTCTACCACTGAGCCACAACCTCAGCCCTACCCTGGTGTTTTGCAAATATTTTTTTTTTTGTTGCTAACAATTTAAGTCTTTGATGATTCAGATATTACTACCTGAATAGTTTCAATGTATAATTTTAAATATAGGTTTTAATAAAGGATTATGAATACAAGTTGGTAGAGTAAGTGTGATTTTTGAGAATCTTATAACTCTAGTTTCTAATTAAGACTACTTTCCCCTTCTTATTGGTACATTATAATTATTCATAACAGTGGGATCTGTGGTTATGTGTTAATACATGCATATACACATAACAAAATATAATTTGGTCTATTTAATTCTACAGTACCTTCCCTTTTTTTCTCCCTCTTTCCTCCCCCAACTCTTTTTCTATATACTACTCTTCTCTCTTCTATATTCATGAGGCCCTTCCCCACTCCCCCTTCTCTATCTTCCACATATGAGAACTAATATATGACTCTTAACTTTCTGAGTTTGCCTTATTTTACTTAGTATGATATTCTCCAGTTCTGTTTACCAGAAAATGATATAATTTCATTCTTCTTCATGACTGAATAAAACTCCATTGTGTGTCTATACCACATTTCTTTATCCATTCATTTGGTCATGAACACCTAAACTGATTCCATGATTTGGCTATTGTGAATTGTGCTGCTATAAACATGCTATAGTATGATTACTTTAATGTTTTAGGATAAATACTGAGGAGTGGTATATAGGGGTTAAATGGTGGTTTCATTCCTAGTCTTTTGAGGAAAACTCTATACTAATTTCCATTGTGATTGATTGAACTAATTTAGAATCCCACTAACAGCGTAAAATTATCCCCCTCCACATCCTCTCTAGCATTGTTATTTGTATTCTCCATGACTGCCATTGTAACTGGAGTGAGATGAAATCTCAGTGTAGTTTTGATTTGCATTTCCCCACTGGCTAAAGATGTTGAATAGCTTTCCATGTATTTGTTGATCATTTCATTTCTTACATTGAGCAATGTCTGTTTAATTCATTTGCCCATTTATTGACTGGGTTGCTTGGTTTTCTTAGTGGTAAGTTTTTCTCTTCACTTATTTTTTAATATGTTCTAGATATTAATCCTCTGTCAGAGAGTATTTAGTTAAGATTTCTGAAGCTTAATGAGTTTAAGATATATTAATGAGTATTATTGAATTATTTTGAATACTGCCCAAAACACATGAGATATCATATGTCAACCCTGATGAGGTTGTTAATGTCAACCAAAGTTTTGAATTTTTTGATGTTGAACATAATTTTTTATGTGGTAAATTGGAAATTCAGAATAACAGTTATAATCATTTTATAAATAATTAATATTTAATGATTACAACTTGGAACAAAAAATCTTTCAAATTGTGATGCACATGATAGTGAGAGGGAAGGGAATGGTTCCCTGAGTTTATCTAAAACACAGGTTGAGGATGAATAAAAAAAAATCCTCTGTGGGCTGGCAACTTATTTGCAAGTATGCTTTAAGCACTGTCTCATCTCATCATCCTCTATCCTCTAAAGGGTGGCAATGACCTTGGCATTGATCTAAGTGTTACAGTAGATCCAACCCTAGAAAGACAAATTCTTATTCCAAACAGTCAGGCGTTCCAGTCAAGTGGAGCCACTCTTGCAAGATCATAAAACACTTTAGAAAATTGAAAAAGAAAAGTCCTATACTTCCCCAAGAGGTGCTTTAAAATATTTTCTTTTTCCATCTTTGATGGCTATGGCTGTCCAAAATGTCTTGTGGCCAAAGACTTTAGCTTTGGCTGCAAGCAGCTTCAGTCCTGGGTCCATCCCAGATGACTCCACCCCTCTGGAACCCTTCAGCTATCCCCAACCCAGTCTGCGAGAAGCCCCTTCCCTACACATAACTAAGAAAAAGTCTATACTTAGCTGGCAGAACACTGGGCATGTATGAATATGTCTCCCACCCTTTTTAAATCTATATAAGTACCCTTCTCCTTCTTTTTAGTTTTTTTTTAATTGGTTGTTCACAATTCTCCTTCTTTTTAGTAGAACAGTCTATGTACTGCTTTCCTTTTTTCTTAATAAAACCTCTTTTGTATAATTTTATTTCACCTATTCATGATGTCTGTCTCTAGTACAGCAGGCTGAGCTGAGGACATTAAGAGCTGGTAAACTGAGGGTGGTGGGCACTGAAAGCAGCCAGAAGCCAGCAGCCAGGGGTGGTAACACTGTGGCTAGCCCCCACAGAACAGTGGAAAGCAAAGGTGAGCAATGGAGAGTCACCATGAGCTGCTAGCTCCACTGCTGGAAGAGTTCCAGAAAGCTCTTGGTAGCTACTGGCTCCCGCTGTATGGAAAACAGCAAGCAGGGCCATTAACACCAAGAACTCAAGGCTGCTAATACTCAAAGGTCAGAGCTGCTAATACTAAGGGAGCTGCTCTGGCCTATCCATAACTTCTTTCCAAATTGAATGAAAGAACTGATTGGTTACAAGAGGGCTATGTCAGAGGTTACTAGCACCAGAAAGAAAATTATTTTTATGATAATTTTTGTTATACTTTATGTTCCTATAATTATTTTTTTCTTGTTTGTCCTGAAAGTTTAGGATTGGGAAATGTCCCAATAACTAAGAAGTCTACTGAGTTGGTTTTCAGTGAGTTATTTGAGATTTTATAGTTAAATTGCTCAGAAGAGTAGGTCAAGTTCACAAACTAAATTTCTTAAAAAATTGCAAGCTTTCCTTGTAACTTCATGGTGAATCAGTGTGTTTTCTGTGAATTACTTTGACTTCCCAATGAGCTCTATTGAGAGAATTATATCCTTTAGCAGCTCAATTCACAAAGATGAATCAATGATTTTTTTTTCAAAAAACATCTGCCTTTTCTGTGTATAAGGCCAAAAGGATGGATACTCTGGCTGTTTCTCAGAAACTTATTTAAATTAGTATTATAGTCTTGCTTCAGGCTGATATAGAAAAGAGCCTGTATATAGTTTTATATAAATAAGGACATATTTGAATGGTGATCTTTTTGATACATTTATCCAAAATATGTAGATTATAAACAACTAGAAAATTAGAAAAGCTAGGCTATTTTTTTTCAGATGAAAAAAAGTCATAATGTTTCTATACCATTTATTGATTATAGTAAGAACAATTGAATCAGAGTTTGAGACAAAACTCAAAATCTCTGCTTCTGTTGGTAGGTAGGGGCTGTGCAAGTGGCAGACCTCTGCAGTGGGGAAAGCTCATTTTAGCAGCTAATCACAGTAGGAAATGCCTTCTGGCATCAGCTCTGAGGGTCACAGATGGCTAAACCTGATTCTTCTCTGCTACCATTGAGTGGTGTATTACAGCTCTAAATGTGGGACTATGCTTTTCAGTGTCGCAATAGACTCTAGCAGCTCACCACCAACTTCTTTCCAGGTTCTTGTCTTGCAAATCCAATGAATGAAATTCATGGGACAACAGAAGGCAAGAATGAGAGGAGTAGGATTTATTCAAGAGTGAAGAATAGAAAAATAACCCTTGTAGGGGAAAGAGGGGACTCCGTTAGCAGGTTACCACCTGAGTGTTCTAGTCTAGGGGTTTATATAGCACTTGGGGCAATGCTATTGGTTGGAGTTTATGCTAATCAATCTGGGTTTGGAAAAGTACTAATGCTATTGGTCCAAACTTATACTAATGAGGGTTTGGAAAGTACTAGCTATTAGTTAACCCTTGAATCTGAACTTCTATTCAAGTCTGACTCCTTTTTGTGGTGCTGGGGATTGAACCCAGGGCATTATGCATACGAGGCAAGCACTCTACCAACTCAGGTACATCCTCAGCCCCTGACCCACATTTATTATCTCATTGCTTACCTGCAATTCCAGGTTCCCAGGTGGTTAAGGTCAGCTTGAAAGTTTGGAGCGTGGTTGCTGAGTGGAGTAGGCATTTGTACCAGGCTTAGGTCTGGCTGACAAGGGTTCATAGGTCAGCATGCGCTGAATTGCTTCAGTCCTGGCTTGCCATGCCTCAGGCCCTGGACCACTGAGCTTCAGGCCCACACTGGTATGGTGGGCTCTGTATGACCGCATCTGGGATTCACTACTTGTGTTCTAGCCTGCTTCTGTTGCTGTTTCACTGTTCCACCACTGCTTCTCCAAGGGGATTAGTGGGCTGTCTGCACAGCTTGGCAATTGGGGAGCTATGTCACAATGACTAAGCAATCTCTGCCACAGAGACAGGCTTTCTTTCCCTCAGCATTTAACTTTGTTCTAGGGTCTGGTGCTCATCACAATGAGCATTAAAAAGTCAGAATTTTAAATTTGGGAATTTGATTTTCCAGAAGCTTATTAAGGCATGTTTGTCATGATAGAAGGAAAGATCCCACTCTATTTAATAGTTAGTCAGCTTGATTTAAAACTTTTAAATATTTAGATGTGTAGTATATGGGATTTCATTTGTACTCTTATTCCATGCCTTGCAAATATTAGAAATACGCCTGACCAAATGAGTCAATATAATAAAAATCTAGTATGATAGTAGTTAAATGAAGGTCAATGACATACAGTACAAAAGAATTTCTAATTCTAATTTAATAAGCCAGGCTAGTGAAAAGATCAGTGATTTAGAACTCCCATTAGTTATCTATTATTGCATAACAAATTATCATAAATTGGTAGCTGAAAATAGTAAATATTTATTTTCTCATAGTTTCTATGGATCAGGAATCCAGAAGCAGCTTAGCCACTTCTAGTTCAAGGTTTCTCATGAGACTGCAGTCAAGATGTCGGCTGGGACTGCAGGCAAGTTGGGTTTGACTGGGATTGATGGAGCTGAAAGATCTACTTTCGAGTTCACCCAGATGGTTGGAAGGTGCATAGACTTCTGCAGGCAGCCTAGGTGACCTAATGAGATGACAGAACTGTCTTCCTTCACATTAGGTGATCTGAGACAAAGTGCCCAAGATGGAAGCAGCAATTTTTTTAAAAACCTAATCTCAGATGTGATATACCACCATTTCTTCTGTATTACAGACCTCTTTCTGGTTCAGTGTGGAAGAGGACCAGACACAGGTAGAGTAACAAAGACAGGGATCACTGGGAGCCATCTTGGAGGCTGGCTACCACAGAACACTTTGCGGAATATTTCCAGCTCACAAACGTTTTGGTTCTCAAGATCATGAATTCGATCCCACGTCAGGACCTCTATCTCATGGTCTGCGCCTGGTGTGCTCTTTCTATTGATCTTGCTTGGCTGACCTTCTATGTTAGATCTCAGCTTAAATGTTACCACTTTAGAAAGACTGATACTGATCATGTAATAAAGAGTAATTTTCTATCCATTCTTTATGATATCACATTATTTTAATTTCAGGTGCCCAGCACATAAATATATGTTGAATCAATGAGTCTTAGTAGTTATGTGATCTTGGGGAAAAGCTCAGCTACCTGAGCATCAGTAGCATAATCTGTGATTAATGATCTCTTACCCTCTCTCACTATACATGCTTTTGTGAGAACCAAATAAAGTAGGATTTTCTATGACAATTGGTGAGATTTTTATTGTTGGTTGACTTTTCCCCTCTTTTTTTCCCCTCTGGGGCAGAGGAATGTATTTTCCTATTTTACTTTTCAAGTTCTCTTTATCCACCTGTATCATAAGACTGCTTTGTTCATTTTTTCATTTATCCATTCACTAGACTCATATTTACTGCTCTATGCATGTCTTAGAGGATTTATTTTGAATTAAAATTATAATTTCATGTGTGAAAAGTATTCAATTGGGACCAAATTTAGTAAGGCTACTTTCAAAATGTAAAATGACATGTGGTTTTGGATCATAACTAACCATAGCATCCATTGAATGTAGGAGATGGTATGTGTTTTTTAGAAGCCTGTTATGCACAAAGGAACAAAAACCCAAGAATCAAAGCAAACTTTTAATAATGCCCAATTGGAGTTCTGGTCATGTTTGAGCCATTCAGAGTCTAATCAGTAAAACCCCCTTGAGTCAATAATTGCCTTCTCCTGGAATCATTGCAGGTATCTATTATGCTGCACATTATCCACATAGAAATGAACATATGGTTATTGAACACATAACAAAACAGACTCTGTTGGAGAATGTTTCCTTTAGGATACCTTAAAACATTCTTGAGCAGAATATTATGTAGGCTACTTCCTATCCCTTCTGTTCCTGGGTTTATAGGAGGGAAGTTGCTAGTCTTTTGCATCAAGAACAGCAAATAAGCACCTTGTAAGAAGCAGAAAACCTCAGAATTTATTTACTTATTAAGAAGGAACTGTAAGTATCTTCCAAGATAAAAATGACAATAGATGTGGTTTCTATTCTTTTCTTTTTAAAAATATTTTTAGAGTAAGTTGTTAGTAGACCTTTATTTATTTATATGTGGTGCTGAGAATCGAACCCAGCGCCTCACACGTGTCAGGCAAGTGCGCTACCGCTGAGCCACAGCCCCAACCCTCTTTTTATTTATTTTTTAAAATATTTTTTAATTGTAGAGGGACACACAATATCTTTGTTTATTGATTTATTTTTTTTATGTATTTTATGTGGTGCTGAGGATAGAAACAGTTCCTCACCCATGCTAGGCAAGTACTCTGCCACTGAGCTACAGCCCCAGCCCCTAGATGGAGTTTCTTAAAAGTTGAGAATATATATATATATATTCTCCTTAGAGAGGAAGTGTTTAAAAGAGAGGGAACATAGTAGAGCAAAACCTATATGAACTTGAGCCTTGATAATTTTTGCTCTGAATTAAGTGGATTTTCCCAACTTATAGTAAATGCAAAAGAAATGATTGAAAGCATATAAAAGAAGTCATCTTATTTGAATCAAATAATTCAAATAATAATTTTTTAAATACCTGTGTTCAAAAATTTTTCTAGATTGATCAGAATGCTCATTTCCTAAGCATTTTTTAAAAATTGGGATATAAAACTAAGAAGTCATTTTTTTGTTTGTATGATAAATATATACATTCCAGTGTGTACAAACACATCCAGGTATATATATATATATATATATATATATATATTATGATGTTCAAAGGGTATTTCAGCCAGGACTCTAAATTGATAGATATTAGATTTAATATTAAAGAGATTGATGATATGATCATCTGGTAGGACTTAAAAAACAGGCTAAGACTCAGGTGATTCTTAAAGCCCCTTACATCTTGAAGATTTAAAAGAAATTTCAAGAGTAGAGATTGAATGTTTGGGGAGAACTGTTGATATTTTGTGTGTTCTCCTCCTCTCCCCCAGAAGGATGATTGTGGGGTATACCAGCCCCTCATCTTGGGGCTGATATGTATGTCCTGCAATTGGGGAACATGGTAGACTAGTGTCTGACTTCCATCTGAGGTTGGGAGGCAGCTGATAGCAGAGCTAAAACAAGGAGTTTGACTAACTTTAGTCCTGAGGTTGGTGGGGAGGGAAGATCCTTGTGTTTCCCATGAACTGAATGTAAACCATACATAAGGTGGACACACATGTATGCCTGTGTGCAGACACACTCACTTGTGGGGGGGAGAGATATGAAGATAGATAATTTTTTTTTCTTAGACTTTTACCAAGAGCAACTCATTGAGGAACCATTGGACCACAGCAGAGTGAAGCTGGGGATTCCTAGGGCTGAGAAGGAAGTCACACCCACCAGCAGAAAGAGAGATGAACCAATATTAAGGTGAGAGAACCACAATAATACAGGTGGAAGAGTAACCTTCAGTTTAGATTTTTGAAGGCCCAGAAAATCCAAAGCCAGCTTATGACAATAAATGATTAAGAAATATCCTCCCTTCTCACATAATAACCCATGAGGGAGCAGGAAGTAAGGTTAAGAAGGAAGAGTAGAAATGCTAGCTGGTGGAAGAAAGAGGAAATCAATCATATCCTCCTTCTCAAATAGAGTAGCCCTATCTAATTCATCTTTGAGCAGAATCTACACACTGCAAGAGAGACACTTGAACTTCACATCTCAAGAATGCAGTTTTGATTATTATTAGAGATTTGAGCCTTTGTCAGGGATGTCAAGTGACCACAGGATTGACTGTTACCTAAGAGAGACTGAAATAGTCATGGCAGCCATGTGAGATGTCATCGGGGCAGAAGATGTATTAGTTGCACGTATTTGTAAATGTTTAGAAAAATGTCTGGAGGGATGAACATTCAACTGTTCATAGGTGTTACCTCTTGGAGGTAGAATTAAAGATATAGGAAATGGGGATGCTGAAATATTTTACTCCAATGCTTCTACTCCAAAATGGTGTTGTTTAACTAACCTTTCTTTTTAAAATGTGCACTTTCAAATTCAGATAAATATTAAGTTCTTATGCATGCATATATTTATTTAAATGAACAAAATACTGGTGCATACATATTGTGTGTGTGTATGTGCATGTGTGTGTGTGTGTGTGTGTGTGTGTGAATTTAGAAGTGAAGAGTTATATTTCTGGCATGTGTCATGAACATCAAAAGCTTTATTTATTAAAAAAAAATAATTGGTGTGCACAGTGCTGAAATCTCCAAGACAGCTACTTGTGTTAGTGACCTCTGCTCAAGCCACCGCTTCTGCTTTATATGTTGGAATCTGGTGTGTGCTGGAAGGAAGCACTGTGTCTTCTTTCACTATGAAATTCATGGAACCCTCCGCTTGAAATTACATAAAAGACCTTTATTATTCAACCTGTGCATTCATCTATGCAACCACATCTCCTTAGGGAAATGTTTGAAAATGGGATTTTTGTGGCCTTCTTTCCCATTTGACTTTCCTTCCCGCCCCCTCCCTTTTGGCCACCCTCATCCAGGTATCTATTAGTTATCTCTTTCAATAACACTGTTCCGGCTGCATCCAAAGTGCTTTTTAATGTAGGAGATGTACTTCAGGCATAACTCGAGGTCACTTTCTGAGTAACATTTTATGGGATTGATTAAACTTTACCACTATAACTGTTGACTTTACAGGCCAGAAAAGAGTCTTGAAGTGTTATGCTCTGGATAATTTGTACCTCACAATTTTGAAAAAATCAAATAGAGATAACAGTTTAATGTGTTTGAAAAAGAAGCTGTCAACTGCTCTTGAGTTCTTGTATTTAAAAGACCTCAACATTTAAAATGAAATAATCTTTTACACTAGTGAAGTTAAGTTACAGTAAATAACTATATGTATAAAAGAAAGTGGACTTTTTAAGCACCGGGGGAGGATAAAGATTTAAATTGTCTTCTCCTTTGCTTTAAACCTACTTATTTTCTTCCCTTGTATTACTAGAAAATGAAGGACATTTACTCTTGGTAGGATTTTCAAGGTTCTTTTTATTATAGAAACATAACTTTTGGTTTAAAAAAATCAGTGAACTCATGGACCAAAAAAAAAAAAAAATTCCCATCTGAATTGGGAGTTGGAAATCCAAATTATTGATTTTATCTGCACACAAAAGTACATTGCCAGTGTGGAGAGTAATCTTACTGTTCTGTCTACAGTAGTTCATTGATGTGGTTCATAATTAGTGGAACCATATCATGGAAAGAGGAAAGCAAAACAAAATTAAGATAAGAAAAAAAATCTGCGTGTATTCATGGGGTTGGTTTGCACTGTGTGTTCACTAAGTTCCACAAAATTTCCTTCCCTCTATGGTTCTGGGTTAGGGTTGAACAATAAGTAGAGTGACATCTATGAGAACTGCCAGGCTGGAGGGTTACAGCAGTCACTGCACTTGGAAAGTTGAGCATGGTGTTGCTGATCTGCTGGAGGGTCCTGATCGATGGCTGAGCTACTAGCCCACTTTCTTGGTGGGGGACAGCAGCTGGGCCTACAGTTCATCCAATGCTGGCTGGATACACAACTTCAGCTTCTCTGAAATCTACACATACACAAACATCCATATGCTAATTTAGGTTGCAGTTTCCATTGTTGTATGATTTATGTTGTGTACCTCTCTTAAATGCTTAAGTTTAAATTCTAATCCTGGGAAGTTGTTTTCAAACATGTTCCAGTGATAGGAAAATATATGATAGTAGCAAGGCATAAGGTGAAATTACATAGCCTATTAATTGCAAGCTGTTCATATTTTTTGTTTGCTTAGGAAATAGAACCTCTATATATATGTGTGCATACTTGTGTGTATCCAGGAATTGATTTCAGGATACTGAAATCCACAGATGCTCAAATTCTTGAATTTGGTCCTTCAAATCCACTTTAGAACTCACATATACAAAGAGCAAAGGGTACGACATTTATGTGTGTGTGTGTGTGTGTGTGTGTGTGTGTGTGTGTGTATGGTCTGCAATCAACAGATTGCCTTCCACCAAAATATCTTCTACCTTTCTCCAGTCCTCCTGTGATCTTTGTGTGAAACTTGCTATGGTTTCCAGAAGTGAGTACCATAATTACAAACTCTCTCCTTACTGTTGGCTCTAGTTCTATATACTTGGGGATTTAGTGGTAGCATTTTTTATTCTTTCCTTCCCTTCCCTCCCTTTACATACTAGTCTCCTATTCCCTTATCCTGATATTCCTACTAGCTATTATGGCTTAAGATAAATGAAAAATTAGTTGCTTCTCAAATGGCTGGAGACTCATGATCTAAATTCATACAAATGTAAATTTTATATATGCAGATTTTTCTGAACCAAACCCCTCTCACTCCACTGAACTTGCAAATTTCCCAAATACTGTTATGATAATACTAGGTGATTTATTTTACATAAGGATACATCTGAAGGGTGCAGCACATTGTGATTTGCAAACCATTTAACTTGCTAAGATCAGATTGTTCTGCTTTATCTGCAAAGTTCACCCACAAGGAATTTAATATAAAGGCTTTTATTCTTGTTGTTTCATGTATTGTATTTTCCTGAGACCTGATGGATGAGTTTGAAATGGGTGTGTGGGGGAGGAAAGGAAATTAGCCACTTTGCATCTTCTATGGAAAAGCAACCCCTAACCCTCCATTTCCCACAAGACTGTTGAGAATATTCAAGGACTCCTAGGAGAATGACAGCACAGTCTCAAGGGGAGACATTATTACTCAGATGTAAGGTGAATGGGCATGGGCCCAGGGAGCAATGAATCAGAATAGTGTCCCTGGAGCTCTTAAGTATTACCTTGAAACTTGAATGGAGAAGAAGTGACAGTGCTAAGCACCCTTGCTAAGAGTAAAGGAGACATTTAGCTTGTCCCATCCTCTCTCTTGCAGACAATCACTGTATGCTGCTATTGTACCAGGGAGTCATGGGACCAAAGTGGGTGTCCTAGCTTTGTTACTAACTTGAGTAATTTTGAGCAAATTGATTAACTCTTTGGATTCCTTATGTGAGAAAAAGAATGAGCATGGCAATGAACATGATTTCTAAGGTCCTTACAACTCTATGATTTTCCCTTCCCTTACATCCTTTTATAATAGCCATTTATTTTTAAAAATTATGCGCAAACTTTTTTTTTTTCCTTCCTCTTGAGATGGGGTCTCACTATATTGCCCCTGCTGGCCTCCAACTCATGATGTACTTGCTGTGCAAATTTTATTTTGGTGAATGGCTTATTTTCTTTCCATGGATACATTTAGTTAAATATTTATTGAGCTTCTACAAGAGGCCAAATGCTGGGATGTAAGTATTGAACAAGACAGCAAAGGAAACATCCTTTCAAAAAATAAGGGATAAAGAGGCTGAGGAGGGATAGCTCAACCGTAGAGCATGTGCTCAGCATGCTCAAAGCCCTGAGTTATACACACACACACACACACACACACACACACACACACACACACCAGAAAAGGGATACAGAGATTAAAATATTTTATTACATAGTCTGATGTGTTAGGACTGAGGAAGTACAGTCACGAGATCAAATCAGTAAAGGGAAGGGCAGCTCTTAGATACTAGGAAGGAGAGTCTAAGATGTGCCATTAAAGTGGAGACCTAAACATGTAGTAGGAGATAACTAAAGAGATGGGAGCTATTGAGGAGATCAATGAATTGGGTTTGGTGGTTTATAGACACAGAAGGTGGTAAGGAAGAAAGTGGATAGTGGATGAAGATTGGGAAAACAGAGGAGAAGAGGCAGTGAGTAGGTGAAAGTATCTAGTGGAGGCTGATTTTGTTAGAAAGCCACTAGTAATGATAATGATATTTTATATTGCTTTTCAGAGCAAAACGCTCCCATGTCTATTTTCTTATTTAAGCCTCATAACAAAGACAGTTTATTTTTGATAGTCAAATCCTAAGAAAAAATTTCACAACTTGGATGTAGACAAAAAGATAACTCCACATCTTTTCAATGTTGTAGCAACTAAGAAGATTATCTGATTCTCCTGGGATAGGTATCTTAGATAATTACTGTTGATTAGGATATTTTTTTACCCTGGAAGCATAGATGTTAACTTGTAGAAAACTGATAGAGATGGAAATGATTCTAGCTGGTAGAATAAGACCTTTGTTTGGTAGGCATGTACATAACTTCTGTCTGGTAAAATAGTTAACCCCAAGGTTTTATTGTTCTGTAAGACACTAGTTAATAGCATATTTTATTCTATTTCGTTACCTAATTTAGCAAATCTATGCCAGCATCTTTCTTTCTGCTTCTTTTATAATCCTTTCAAATGGCTTTACCATTCAGCTGGTTTCTTTATTAATGAATTTAAATGATTGGTATGTGTTCATTCTATGTTTGTAGAATAGTCATGATTTGGATTTTTGAAATGATACTTTGAAACAGACGAAGCAAGAGAAAAATTTTAACAGATAAATAATCAACTCAAAATCATACTGTTATAGGCAGAACAGGAACTGGAACTTCAGATTTAAGGTTTTAAATCCGGTATATTTCATGATGTGTAATATATATAAATTACATGTATATATGTTTATATATAGCATATATAGTATACATATGTATATATTTTCAAATAAGAGTTCTGAACAGTTCATGGTTGCTGCTACATTTTTGTTTTAAATAGGAATTGATGCACATCCAGAGAAATAGCATGTAGGAAAGCTAATTCCAATTCATTAACTTTTAAAATTTATGAACATTTTGAGTTCTCTGTGATTGTACTTTTTTTTTAATGTTCATAGCAGCTTCATTAATAATAGTTAAAAAAACCTGGAAACTGCCAAAGGCATCAATCAATAGTTGCATGCATCAGCAATTACGGTATGCCCACACAATAGAAGACAAATTAGCAAAACAACAACAAAACTCAAACCCCAAATTACTGATACACACAAATATAGGTGGATCTCAAAAATGTGATGTTGGGCAAAAGAAACACAAATTAATACATTTTGTTTGACTTCATTTATGTAGAAATAGGAGCACTGACTGTATTCTAGTTGGACTTCACACAAGCGAAGTAGGCCTAGCTGAGACCTTCTTAGTGCATCTGCACATGGAAACCTCCTCTCCTGGGTTGTGTTTCCAACCGAGGCCAACTGGTCTAGTGGGAAATGAGAAGCCTCTGACTCCCAGGGCTGGTGTGTCCACTAGTAAGTAGCCCAGGAGAATTTTATGGATTTATGGAAATGTTCTATATCTTGACTCAGATGATGGTTGATGGGTGGATAATTTATCAAAATTCACCAAAATGTAAACTTAAAATCTGTATATTTACTCTATATAAACCATATCTCATTGAAATTAAAAATATCAATTTGTAAATAAACAAATGCAGAAATATACCTCCTACCTATAATCAACTGAATTTCTAGATCTTTCCTAGCGCAACAGGCTAGTGGTTGGAACCTCTTAATCCTGAATTATGGGAACCTTCAAATCTATAAGGTGTTTCTTCAAAGATTGCACTCTTCTATTTATTTTTTCAAGCATTATAGATGTCATGATTTTATATATAAACATACCCAAACTAGTTCTAGACTCAAGTTTTCTAGAAACAGTGGCACTTTGAGGACTAGGAAATATTTTTGCATATGTTGGTAGTCTTGTATCCTTAGTTTCATGATCAAAGGATTGTGTAGGTTGCCAATCTAAACTTTCACCTCTGAGATGGTTAAATTTTATTTGTCAATTTGACTGGGCCACAGGATACTCAGATATTTGGTCAAACATTATTCTGAGTGGTTTTTGATGAGATTAAAATTTAAAGGTGTAGATGGAGTAAAAGGGATGGCTCTCTCTAATTTGGGTAGGCCTCTTCCAATCAGTTGAAGGCCTTAATAGAACAAAAAGGCTGACTGTCACTCTCCTGAGTAAGAAAGGCTTCCTCCTGCCTGACTGCTTTGAACTGGGACAATGGGTTTTTCCTGTCCTTTGACTCATTCTGAAACATCAGCTCTTCCTGGGTCTCTAGTCTATGGGCTTTTGGACTGGAGTGATACCGTCTGCTCTCCTGGGGTTCCAGCTTGTCTACTCACCTCATGATCTTGGGGCTTGTTAGCCTCTATAATGCTGTGAGCTAATTCCTTATAATTCTACCACTCAGAAACAATAACCATCATCATTATACTACCTACTTCCTTTTAGTCTTTCTCTAAGAAATAATTTAAACCATTTTGATCCTATTATATACACAAATATATCTCCTTCTTTTACCTTTGAGCATGCTTAGTTTGCCAGAAGTACTATAACAAATATTTTAGATGGGGTGGCTTAAACAATAAAAGTGTATATTCTCAAAGTTCTGCAGACTGAAAGTCCAAAATCAAGGTGCAGCTGGGTGGGTCTCTCTTGAGGCCTTTCAGTTTGGTGTGTGAATGGCCACCTCTTGTGATCTCTTCACATGGTTGTTCCTCTGTACACATGTGCCCTTGCTGTCTCCTTTTGGGGTGTCTTAGTCTCCTCATCTTATGAGGACATGGATCAGATTGGGTTAGGGTACACCTTAATCGCCTCATTTGAATTTAATTACCTAAGTACCGACTGTATCTCCAAATACAGGCACATTCTGAGGTGCTGGGTATACAGCATATGAATTCAACACACAAATCGAGATTGCAGTGCACATTTACCTATGCATTTAGCATCTTGTTGTAAAAATACATCCCATTTGGTACTTGATACTCTTCTTTTATTAAATATTTATATATTGTATTAAAATTATTAGGCAAATATTTTCATGCTTTAAGTTTTTAAAAATTAATTCCCTGTAAATTGAATTATTTTTTGAGGATATTCCTCAAAAAATTCCAAAAGAGGAGTTTCTGGATCAAAGTGCAAGAACATATTCCATGCTCTTCATTCATATTGCCAAATTTCTTTCTAGAAATGCATCACTAATTTATGTTTTTACCAATATTCTGTGAAAGCATTCATTTCAATATACTTTTGCAAATATTAGATTTTTTTATTTTAAAATAATTGTTAAGTTAGCAGGCAAATGGTATTGTATTATTTTATTGTTTGATTATAAACAAAAAAATTTCAAATATTTGTTATACAATTTTATTATTCTTTTGTGACTTGTCTAGTTGCTGTATTTGTTTATTTACTAAGGTCTTAAATTTTTAATCAATTTATTGTGAAGTTTTTATTTTTTCCAGGACATTAACCTATTGTCTTTAATATCAATGCATATATTTTCTTAATTTCTTGTTTACTTTTAATTTTTTCTTTTTTCCCCACACAGACTTCTTTCTAATTTTGTTTTAAAGACATAAAATAGGTCTTACATTATTTTCAATGTCTCCTATCTTTTTTATGATTCTGTTTTTTTTTATTCCCAGAAATTTGTTCTTCATTCAAGAATTAGAAAAACATCTACATTTTCTTTACTTTCTTAAATTTATTTACTTAACTATTAGATTCTCCTGGAATTATTTTATGGGCACAGTATGAATTGACCTAGATTTTTAAAAAATGACAGTTCTTAGTAGGACCCTTTGTTCTTGAATGACAAAGTAGTCCTCAACATAGATTACAGACCTGTTATTTTCCAAATGCTCTGCCAAACCATTTTCAAGTCAGTACAACCAGATTTATTTATTATAGTTTTCCCAGTTTTTTTAAACATTTGATGGAATTTGTACTCCCTTTTTTTAATATTGCCTATTTTTATTTTTGTTTCTGTTTTACCTTTTAAAATTTATTTTTAACTGATACATAAAACATAAAATTCTCTATGTCAATGGACTACCGTGTAATACTTCAATACATGTATACATTACATAATGTGTAAGCCAGGTTAAACATATCTATCTCCTCAAACATTTATCTTTTTTTTCTTTCAGCACTGGAGATGGTCTACCACTGAGCTATATCCCCAGCCTTTTTAAATATTTGGAGACGGAGTCTCACTAGTTATCCAGGCTGGCCTGGGACTTGCAATCCTCCTGCCTCAGACTCCTGAGATATGGGGATTACAGGCTTTTGTCATGGCACCAGGCTTATTTATCATTTCTCTATGGTGAAAACATTCAAAATCCTTTCTTCGAGCTTTTTGAAATATACAGGATAATAGCACAGTAGAATTTCTCACTCCTAACTTAACTGTAACTTAGTACCCATTGATCAACCTTTTCCCTTCCTCCTCACCCCCAGCTCTCCTGAGCATCTAGTACCCAATATTCTACTCTCAAGTTCCACGAGCTCAAACAGTTCACATTGTAAATGTGACTTATAACCTTATGTCATTTGTTTTTCTATTCCTAGCTTATTTCACTTAGCAAAATGATCTCCAGTTCCATCCATGTTGTAAATGACAGGATTTCATTTTTTTTTTTTTTATGGCTGAATGGTATCCCATTGTGTCTACGTACAGGTTTAAGAAAACCTATTAATCAGTTAGTGGACACTCAGATTGTTATAATTCTTGGCTATTGTGATGAGTACTGCAATGTACATAGGAGCACAGATATTTCTTGGATATACTGATTTCATTTTCTGTGGATATATACCTTGAAGTGGAATTACTGAATCATATGACAGTTCAATTTTTAATGCTTTTCTGAATTGCCATTCTGTTTTCCAAAATGGTTGTACTAGTTTACATCACCACTAACACTGTACAGTGCTCCCTTTTCTCTATATCTTTTTCAGCACTTTTCTTTTGTCTTTTCCATTATAGTCATTGTTCCTGAGGTGAGTTGTTATCTCATTGTGGTTTGATTTGCATTTCCCTAATGATTACTTACGTTGAGAATTTTTTTATGATATATCTTTTGGCCAATTGTATTTCTTCTTTTTAAAAAATATATATTTAGGCCTATTTCCCATTATTTAATTGGGATATTTTTAATTTTAATTTTCAACTTTTATGCTGTTGAGTTCTTGGGAGTTCCTTATATATTTGGAACATTAACTCCTTGTTTAATATATAGTTTGCAATTTTCCCCCATTCTATAGGCTGTCTCTGCACTCTTTTTAAATTTTTTTAGTTGTAGATGGACACAATAACTTTGTTATTTATTTATTTTTATGTGGTGCTGAGGATCGAATCCAGTGCCTCAGACGTGCGAGGGAAACGCTTTGCCGTGAAGCCACAATCCCAGCCTCCTGCACTCTTTTGAACATTGCCTTTGCTTTGCAGAAGCTTTTTAAATTGATGTCATCCCATTTGTATATTTTTATTTACATTTTACTTTTGTTTCTCATGCTTGTCTGAAAAATCCTTGCCCATTCCTAATTCCTATGCTCTTTTCTAGTAATTTCATAGTTTCAATTCTTACATTAAAGTTTTTATCCATTTTTAGTTGATTTTTGTTAGTGGTGAGAGATAAGGGTCTGGTTTCATTTTTCTACTTGTGAACATTCAATTTTTCCAGAACCATTTATTGAAAAAACTATTCTTTCTCCAATGCATGTTCTTAGCACATTCATAGAAAAGAAATTGGCTGTAGATGTGAATATATGTCTAGGCTTTTTATTCTTTTCCATTGGTTTATATACCTGTTTTTATGCCAATATACCAGGCTGTTTTTATTACTTTAGCTTTGTAATAAAATTTAGTCAGGTAGTGTAATTCTTCCTGTTTTGTTATTTTTGCTGAAGATGTTATGGCTATTTGGGTTTTATTTATGATTTACTTTACATTTTAGGGTTGTTTTTCTAGTTTTGTGAAGAATGTGATTGTTATTTTGATAGGGATTGCATTGGGCAGAATGGCCATTTTAACAATATTGATTTCTAATCCATGAACATGGGATGTTTTTTTACTTTTTAGCTATCCTCTTCAATTTCTTTCAACAAAGTTTTATAATTTTCATTATAGAGATCTTTCAATAAACTTATGGGTTAAATTTATTTCTAGGTATTTAATTTTTGTATCTATTTTAAATGGAATTGCTTTCTTGAATTCTATTTCAAGTAATTTGCTATTGGTATATAGCAGCACTAATAATTTAAAAAAAATCTTTAGTTGTAGATGGACACAAAACCTTAATTTAATTTATTTATTTGTGGTGCTGAAGATTGAACCCAGTGCCTTATACATGCCAGGCAAACACTCTACCACTAAGCCACAACCCCAGCCCCACTGCTTATTTTTTAATGTTGATTTTGCATCCTGCAAATTTGCTGAATTCACTTATTAGTTCTAATTTGGTGAGGTTTATGGGTTTTCTATGTGTATGATCATGTCATCTGCAAACTAACAATTTATTTTTCTTCTTTTCCAAATTGGATGCCCATTTTCTTTCTCTTGCTTGGTTGCTCCAACTAAGACTTCTAGCACTATATTGAATAAAAGTGGTGAAAGTGCACATCCTTGTCTTGCTCCAGATCTTAGAATGCTTTCTCCTTTTCTCAGTCCAATATAATATTTGCTGTTGGCTTATTACAAATGTCTTTTATAATGCTGAGTTATATTTCTTTTACACATAATTTATAGAACAAAATTTCTAGAACAAAATATAGATCCTTAGTTTTTTTGGGGTGGTAGTGGTGAGGGTAACCAGGGATTGAACTCAGGGACACTCAACTACTGAGACACATCCCCAGACCTATATTGTATTTTATTTAAAGACAGGGTCTCACTGAGTTGCTTAGTGCCTCACTGTTGCTAAGGCTGGCTTTGAACTCACGATCCTCCTGTTTCAGCCTCCTGAGCTGCCACAGGATTATAGGCATGTGCCACCATTCTTGGCTAGAACCTTGTTTTTTTAAAGTTAAATACACCTAATGTACTACTGGCATTAGTGGGACTTCTTTTATTAGGTCACAGTTTAGCTTGAGGTTGGCTTGTGGGCTGCTATTTATTGAATGTGAATATTAGGATTTACATTTATTCTTAGTCCATTTTATCTTATCACTTATCATTTGCCAACCAGCTGTCAACTCACTTAAAATTTGTGAAGCTGGCAGTCCTGTGCATGGTTAGCATTTCTTCTCATTCTGCGCCAGCAATAATATGAGAGAAAAGTCTTCTTTTACAAAAATAATACTGAGTGCACAGAATCTTGTACATATACTCCAGCTACCAGCTTCCTCAGGGTTCCTTCAATTACTTAATTAACAACACAATTCAGTCAACTATAAATATTCCATGTTCCCGTTCATCCAGCTCACATTTCTCCATCTTGAAAACAAAGATCTGAGGCATCTTCATTAAATGCTCTAATAAAATCAAGATGGTTTTTGCTTCTTCCTGCTTGCCAGTCTAGAAGTTCCAGGGGTAAGGGAACTAGTTCAGTTTATCCAGGTGAACACTATTTTCATCATCCATCTAAAATTATCCTTGGATTCAATATAAAATTTTTTGACCCACTTTTTATTTATTTTGAAAATATAGATGTTTTCTCCTATCTAATATTTGGGAACTTTCCTTCTACTGTTCTTAGGATTTTGACAGTGATTGTGGGATTACTGTTGTGGGATTACTGCTGATTATTTTGGATCATAAACTTGAATTTATGTAAGATTCCTGGACATTACCTTATTATCTTCCACCTTTCTTGGGCTTTAACTGCTCTTAAAACATATTGGCCCTTTGTTCTCTTGAGTGAAAATCATGTTATAGATAGATAAGACTGAAACAAAACAGGATAAACCAGTGCGGACCTCTCTTCACTCTCAGTAAAGTTACCCACCTTTGATGGTTTGGACCATTGATGATTCCCCAAAACTTATGTGTTAGGCAATTTAGGAATGCTCAGAGGTGAAATTATTAGATTGGGAGAGCTGTAATCTCATCAGTGGAGAATCCGATTGATTGTTTAAAAAATTAAATAGACTATTAGGGAGTAACTATAGACATGTGGTACATGAGTGGAGGAAATAAGTTGCAGGTGTGTGTCTTTGGACTATATCTTGTTCCTGGCTCTTTGCTCTGTCTCTCTGTTTCCTGGCTGTCATGAGCTGACAGATTTCCTCCACCATGTCTTTGCCATGATATTTGGCCTCATTTTAGGCCCATAGCTGTGGAATCAGTGCACTGAACCTCTGAAACCATGAGCCAACAATAAACTTTTTCTCCTCTAAATTGTTCAGGTGAGGTATTTTGGTCATAACAACACAAAGCTGACTAACTCACTAGCACATACATTGAGTTTGCTACTCTCTTTGCTTCTGTGACAATAAACATACTTAAAAAGGCATATTTTTTAAAATAGAGTTTCTCCCAATCCTTGGTCATTCTGAATTTTACCTTTCAAAAAAGAATATTCCTACAGCTTTGTGCACTTAGAAAAAGTTATTCTGGATTATGTGATCTCTTTTATTTTTTCATTTATTATACATGCAGTTTTAAACCTAAGATTATCAGTGTATACCCTTTATGCAGCAAACTTTTCTTTTTCATTGGGATCATTTTTTTCCCTTGTATCGTCAGCTTCTTTTTTCTATCCCTTCAGAACATTTTTCTTCATGGAACTTCTGTTTATGTACCTTCAAGAAGAGCTGAAGAGACATACATTATGGAAAGATCATTTGATGAGATTTCAACATAATTATTTGGATATCTGCATATATGAATGGAACATAAATCTTCAGAGATCTATCTTTACAGAGTTTTTCATATATTTAGTTATCAATATAATTTTAAGTTATATTATAAAATATATTTATAATGTTTTATATATTATACATGAGATTATATAATACATGTTTATAACATATAACTACTGCATATTTATATACAATATTTACATATTATATAAACTATGTTTATAAATTATATATAATGTTTATATATAATAATTATATAATATACACATGCAACTATAATTTTATATCATACATATGAAAATCTCATGTATATATATACAACTTTAAATATTTTATTTAAAAACTGTCTTTATATGTGTAAACCTTAAATTCAATTAAGAATAAGTTTGTTGAAGAGATTTGCAAGTATTCTTTCACCAAAGATCACAAGTCTCCATACAACTTGACAAATATTAGTATTTTAAATTGGAAAACCATAGAGAAAAGGATCAACTTTAAAATACTGTTGAATGTTGCTGTGACGTGGATGTATTCTGTGGATCTGTGCTTTCCTGAATGTCCCGGTCGGGCAAGGAGTCACTCCATGTTGAGGTTATTCTGCTGTGACAGATCAGCACATCTCATCCTGTGGTTTGAGACTCACTGACACAGCAACTTGAACTTTCCCTTTGACCTTTGTGAAATTCAACTTTTGGCTTGCAGTGAAATCTGTGTTTCATTGACTGTGAAATTAGGAGAATCTCCAATGAGTAAAAAATGATTAGCTTTCACTTTTGGATGAAAACATGCCAAGGACAAACATTGATTTTGAGAGATCCTTTATAGAGCATTGCACCTTATAAAACCTCACTCAGAGGCAGCACCACTGAAATATTAGTGCTATAGTATTGGAGCCCAAATCCTAACCTTCCAGTTCATTGCTTCTCAGCTGTTTTATTTTTATTTTTTATTTTTGTGTGTGTGACTTTGTAAGTTAATTTGTTTATGACCTTGAAGAGTTATATTTTTAGGTATGATGGTACAATTATCAATGCCTCAAGTGGTGGGTATGCAAATATCCTTTATTTTTCTGAATTGACACCTTCATTCATTTACTACTTTATCTGAGCAACTGTTTTGTAGGGAACCATAGCTCTTTTTTTATGCTTTTATTATGTCACCTATAATGGTAATTTAATTATTTATTTATGTGATTTCCCTCCGGACTTCAAGCTCCCCAAAGGCAGGGCCTGTCTTTTACATGTACTTGCTCTTCCAGCACAGAGCATGGGAGTTGGAACACGGTTCTCAAATAAACATTGACTGGATGGACTAATTATGTGAAATGTTAAACACATAAAATTGGCTTAGTGAAAAGCAGCAGGTGTGAGTGTGAATATAACATATTACTTATATTCCATGGCAAATTGATGTATTTGGAGAACTATGTTGTACAAAGGTCTGGGTAGACAAGATGAACCCCTCTCTGCCTCTATTTTACTATATTCGAGCATCCATACTGTCAATTCTAAAACTTGTCATTTTCCCTAAGTAGAGCTCCAAACTACAAGGAGACCTCTTTCACTTTTAAGAGAAAACCCTGAACTTGACAAAATGCTGAGTGAGGCTCAAAAGAAAACACTCATTCCCCCCCCCCTCCCAGGTAAATCTTACTCTGTAGACAAATGTTTAAGCAACTGTTTTAATGAAACAAAATGCCCACCAAATTGGAAAAGGCAGCTATTACTTCAGCATCCATTTTATACCTTTCCCTCGAAGCCAAGGAATTATATTGCTTGTGTGAAATAACTTTCTTTCCTTAGTTGTTCAATTTGATTCAAGGATTTTTGATTAAGCATTCAGGGGTTATGGATAAATAAGAATGAGCAGTCCGGTGACTATCTATCCTTACTATCTAGTAGCACATTTAACACTCAGTTCACTGTGCTACATAACCTTTTCCTTCCATCTTCCTCCATGACGGTAACCCCGCCCCCACCAAAATAGGCAGTAATGTCATCTCAAGCTTCAGAAGTTAGCATTAAAATGAATACTTTTTAATTTCTTTGGATGAGATGGGGCTCTGGGCTCTGGGACAATGCTGATGGATGATGTTTTAATGCAGCTGAAATGTTATTTTTACTGAACCAGGGAAAACTATAAATTTTGCTTCATTGCCACTGATGGCTCTATGCATAAAACTATGGTGGCGCCCATCGGCCGTGAATAATCACCTTAGCACGGCAGATGTTACTTTGCGGGGAAAGCAATTCTTATGCCGAAGAATTGTGGAAAGATTAATTGTCTACAGCTGTTTCATGGCCCACAGCAATCTTGATACATTTATGATAAGTTTAAGAGCTCACTAGAGGCAACTCCTATTCCCTGTTGTGAGAAGGGGGGTGGGGGAAGAAGCCTGAGGCTTTATTTTGACACCTGGATTCATAGAATCTGTCAGCTCCATTACAGCCTTCATAGAAATCTGGCAGTTGGCAGTTCTGAAATGATTGTGAGTGAGGTAAGATTCAGGAATTATCCATACGTAGATAAAGAAAAGGAGACTGAGAAGAATTATTCAAATTTGTGCAAATGAATTGCTTCCATTTTTCCTCCCTCTGCCAAGTGGAAATTGAACGTGACCCGCTCTGACCTTTCTCTATTAAGTGCTGCAAATTGCAGTAAATGCACAGTTCTGAGTGCCCTAATGAGACAGAGCCCCAGCAATGCCTCATTAATAAGGGGAGTTTGACCTTGCTGGTCAGCCCTTCATTCGATATTGAAAAGAAATAAGAAAAAAGAAGAGATGACCCACTGTAAATTTTGAACAATACATTTGATTTAGTTTGCATATACTCCCAGCCAGATGCTTTGCAACCTTTTCCATCTCCTATTTCCCTTTAGCCACAGGCTAGAAAAAGTGGTACTGTGCTTACCTTTTAGGCACCAAAGGAATAAGGCGACAGAGGTGCGTGTGGTGTCTTGGCAAAGTGAGCACCAGGCTTCTTCCTGGGTGGAAAGTACGTTTATCTCCTCCCCTCCCTCCTTTGCGAACTAGACCCACCAAGTTCTGGTCTTGCTCTTTCTCCTATCTGTCCTCCACCCTTCTTCTCTGCTCCCCTTTTCTCTCCTCTTTTTCCCCTCCCCTTTCATCCTATTCTTTCCCTCCCTCCCCTCCTCTTTTTTTCTTCCTTCTCTCCCTCCTCCTTTTTTCCTTTTAATAAAAGAACTTCTTAATTTAAAATGCGTGGCATGTGCATGTGTCTGTGTGCACCTGTGTACATGCGTATATGAGTGCACAGTGAAGGTTTGGAGCTCTGAGTTTTACTGTGGCTTTGTGCAGAACGAGGCTGACTTACTTTCCCCTTGTCTGTTGGATTAGAAAATCTAGGGTCAGAGATGGAGCAGTGCTGCTTGTTTTGGGGGAGAATTACATATTAAGTATGGAAGTAGATAACGGATGTGGAACTGGGCTCAAAACTCCTGGGTCCTCTTCACCAGCTACAAATTTAGCTCTTTAGAATTCCTTTAAACCAACGCGAATAGAATCTCTACCTCCATTCAGGAAGTTTCTCAGTTACCAGAAAGGCTATGAGCAAGGCAGTCTCAGGTCTCAAATTTATTTAAATAATGACACCTATCACAGAGAGATGCAATGGAACTTAAAGTATTTTCAAGATGCCGGCATGCACCATCTTTTGGAATCTTAATGTATGCAGGGATCTTCGAAGGTATTGTCTCCAATCTTCTACCCAACACAGTTTGTTTTACAATATCCCTGATAGTGAAAGTAGGCAGATTACTTTGGAATTTGACTATTTGAATGTCAGAAACTCTGATTTGTGCCAGTGTTCTTTCATATACACAATTAAAAGAAATATATTTTGTTTGTTTGGTTTTGGTATTGACCATTTACCAGGTCCAGTTTGAATGGAGCATGTGAATCCATCAAAATGAGATGGCCGGCCCCTGGGAGAACTGCTGTTGAGTTATGCTTTTGGTTTATCTGGAGGGATGCCCCAAGAATCAGCAGCCTGAAAGTTACCATTGAATTTATTTCGGAATAATTGTTGAAGACTGGCCCTATACAGGACTCCAGGAAAACTGCCTTGTTTTTCTTTATAGCTGGAGATTGAATCCAGGGCCTTATACCTGCTCAAGCAGGTGTGAAAATCACCTCTTTGATGTTGTTTTTATAGTAAGGTACACCTGGGCTTGTTCTCAGGAGCTGGTTTGGTTTTTATTTTAATATTGGTTTTTATTTTAATATTTTTATTATTATTTTATTATTTTAATATGTGACTTAATTATGGTCATTTTCCCCTCATTTCTTGGCTATCTGGTTGCTCAGGACCAAATTTGTAACTCACCTATTATCAAGATGGAGAGTCTATAACATACTTTAAATAATACCTTTTGAATGGATAATACCTTGTCATTGTACCAAATTAAACAGCAATAAAAACAGTACAGAGTGAAATATAAGTCTGTCCTATTCCCCAGGTCAGCAGGTTTCCCTTCTGAAAGAAATCACTGTTGTAGTTCGAAATGTTTCTGCTTTTATGACACAAACTGAAATGACTATAGGTTATTCTCTGAGCAAAAGATGATGAAGAACCACCGAATAGTCTGATGCCATGCTCAAGCTGAATTGGACATCCAGTGGTAGGGAGAGGTTAAGTCTGGTGCCAACAGAAGGGATCAGATTGCACAAGAAAATAGCAAGATGTGGGGCACTGTGGCACATGCCTGTAATCCCAGTGGCTCAGGAGGGCTGAAGCAGGAGGATGGTGAGTTTAAAGTCAGCCTCAGCAATACGGAGGCATTAAGGGACTCAGTGAGTCCCTAAATAAAATACAAAATAGGGTTGGGGATGTGGCTCAGTGGTCGAGTGTCCTTGAGTTCAATCCCCGGTCCAGGGGTTAAAAAAAAAAAGTCAAGATAACAAGCAAAGACGCTCAGAAGACTGAAAGTTTATGGTATTACCTTGGGAGAATGAGTACAATGAGAAGAATGTAGACAGACTTGGAGAGATTAAAATGCTTTGTCTTTATTCCCTGTTCTCCAACCTGCTTCTAAAGCTTAGTGCTATCTCTGGCACCAGCAAGTGTTTAGTGGATAATACATTATTTAATCACTAAGAGTGTGTGCAAAAATTTTCTCCATGTTTATATTTCAATTACTAATGTGATATCAAAAATATTTGGATGCAGTACTCTAAGGTATGATCTGGGCAGAGGACAATGAGATTAAAACAGACAACTTTTTTTAAAAAATTAATGAATTATAAGTTACTATTGGACCTTTTTAACAATTACTTCATTCTAAGGACACATTACATTTGTAAGATGTTAAGGCCCCAAATGCAGTTTTATAGCGCAGCATGTTTCTCTAAACTTGTATTTGAAGAATGCATTTGATAACATAAATGAGTTTACAGTTAGAGATTAAATGTTTATTTTAGTCAATAATGCTAAATTGTTTTCCTAAGTCATTGTATGAATTGTACTCCAAGGTTATACAGTAACCTGTTTTGCTTCTTATCTTCATCCTCCTTGAAGGATGTCAGATCTTTCATTCTAGCCTTTCTTTCTCAAGTGTTTAGTTGAGAAAGAAAGTGGTGTCTCATGGCTTTCATTTATATTTCCAGGATGATTAATAAATAAAATTGAACATCTTGTGTTTCTTGTTTTTTTTTTGAATATTGTATTTTTTCTATAGATTGCCAGTTGTTTTTCCCTTTGTGTTTTACATATAGGCCCTTTGTCAGTTATGTACTGCAGTTTTCTAGTATCTGTCGATTGAAGAATATTTACAAAAATTGTCATATAGTCAAGTGATGGAATGCTATATAGAAAGAAAAATAAATGAATTTCAGCTCTCTATAATAATATGAATGAGTCAGACCGTACACATTGTGCAATTCCATTTATGCAAAAACAAGAAACAGGTTGTTCTAGGTGTTTGGCTGCTTTGACCAAAAGACCTGACAAGAATAACGCAAAGGAGCAAAAGTTTATTTTGGCTCACAGTTTCAGAAACCTCAGTCCATAGATGGCTGACTCCATTGCTTGAGTCCAAGGTGAGGCAGCACCTTATGGTGGAAGGTTATGGTAGAGGAAATTAGCTTAAGACATGGTGACAAGGAAGCAGAGAAAGAGCTCTGCTTCCCAGAGATAAAATATATGCCCCAAAGCCACACCCCTGTGACCTACCTCTTCTAGCCAACCCTACCTGCCAAGAGTTACTGCCCAATTAATCCATATCAGTGGATTAATCCATTGTTTAGGTTGCAGCTCTCTAAGTAATCATCTCACCTCTGAACATCCTTCATTGTTTTACACATAAGCTTTTTGGGGACACCTCACATCTAAACTTCATCCATGGTGCTAGATGTTCATTTGGTAAGTGGTTGCATTTACAGAGCAGAGTGGGGGCAGTGATTGGGAGGGGGTTTCTGAAATGCCACTGATTTTTTATTTGATCTTGGGGTGGGGTGGCTCCATGGGTGTGTACATTTTTGATAACTAATTAAACTTTATAAAAAGTTTTGTCCACTTCTTTGTTTAAAGTAATTTATTCATAAAAAGTCAAAAGTGGTACTGAGATGTATATTTTAAAAAATGTATTTGATGATGAATTTAAGCAAAACACTAGATTATAATGTTTCAAAGAACAAGAATGTACAAATTCCCCTATTTAAAAACAAGAGGTGAGAGGAGGAGTGGAGAGAAGTTAGAAGTGAACAAAATTCAGCATTCTATCCTTTACTGAAAATTCTTTCTGAGACAATATTCTGAATGTCCCTTTCAGAGCAGATGTAAGGCCTGGCTGTAGGCAGGGTGTAGTGGACAGAAAGACACACAGCTGGGGCAGAATGTGGACTAGATGTCTCAGGTTCAACTGTGCATAAAAATCCTGAAGATAAACACAGAAAAACACTCTCAAAAGACAAATATTGTACAATTTCAACATGTAAATGGATTATGTTCCTCCCTCCCCCCCCCCCAGGGATGAATCAGAAAACAGTTCTCAAAGAGGCTTTACATAATTAAAGAAATCTCTCTGGCTAAAAGAATTTGGAGCAGATTCCCCGATTCTCAATTCACTATAAGGATTACATTTGCACAGAATTCGAATGACACCCTGTCCTTTTGGTGTGATTAAGGGTGTGGCCTCTGTAGCCAGACTGTCTAGGTTCAAATATGAACTCAGTCCCTTACAAGTTGTGTGACTGGGCTCATTATTTCATCTTTCTGAGAAATGGGGATAGAAATAATGTGCTCCTCATGACTCTTTTTGAGGAATGTATGAGAACATATATGGTAGATTTTTATAACAGTGGTTACCACATAGTAATACTTCAATTAGTGTTAGTATTAGTTACTATTATTAATCACATTAATATTTATCACCATTGATCCATTTGATTATATCAAGGGGGACAGTCTCTGGTTGGAACTGGTCTTTAGCCTATATAACATATAACATCGCTGTTGAGGTATCCTTTATTGTAGGTTTCCAAGTTTGTCCATGCTCTGGTGTATTAGGTAGGGTTCTCTAGACAAGGAGAACCAATAAAATGAATATATAATTATAAAAGGGGATTTATTAGATTGGCTTATTACAGATTGTCCTATAATGGCCATCTGTAGGCTGGAGAGCTGGGGTAACCAGTGGCCTTTTGATCCAGAAGGCCTCAGAATAGGAGGGAGCAATGATGCAGCCCCAGCCTGAACCTAAAATCTTGAAAGCTCCAGGAGAGTTGCTGATTCATACTCAAAGGCTGAAGAACCTGGAGTCTGATGTCAGCAGGCCATGGCAGCAGCAAGGAAAGCATCTACTCTAGAAGAATAGAGGTTGTCAGTTGCAAGTTTTCCTGTTCTTCCACTTTTTGTTTCACACAGGCCCCCAGCCTATTGGATAGTGTTGCCCGTATTCAGGGTGGGTTTCCTTCCTCGGGTCACTGATCCACATGCCAATCATCTCTGGAAACATCCTCACAGACACAACCAGAAGTGTGCTTTACCAGTTTCCTAGGGGTCTCTCAATGTAGTCAAGTTAACAACCAAGATTACCCATTGTATCTGGTAACATTCTTCCCTCCTCTTGCCCTTGGGGGAGAAATGGAGTCCTAATATTGCTAATCTCTGCAGCCTTTGCCATCTTTCATGGGTTCCTTTACTCCCTTCACTACTTCAAAAGCTCTGATAAGTCAAGCCTTTTGAGAATGCCAATCTGTTTTGTGGAGGGACCCTCAGTAACACACCTATGTCACATTTAAATAACATTGGAAACTAAGGGGGGAATGACATACTTTAGATTTAGGTTTTAATTTAATTAAAATTAAAAATGCAAAATCAAAAATTAATTTTACAGAGCAGCAATAGAATGTTCTAATGTACAAACATGAAATGATTGCTGATGAAGATGTGCCATCTGATGGATCCCAATATTGTGCTCTGTGGTAACCTCATACTCATCACAGAGAAGGAACTTTTTATCTGAGTAAATTGATGAATGTTGCCTAATAAGATTATACAAGTATAGAAAAATGATTAAGCCAAAATTTAAACAGGTTTTTCTCCAGACACTGAGATTCCTGCTTATACATGGGCTGGCCAAGGCCAGTAATTTGTGTTTAATTATCTACCTGTGGTGAGTTTTAGAAATTAACTGTCTGCTTGGAACTGGTATTCTGCATCTTTACACATTTGGGTTGATAATGGGTTTCAAAACATGCTACCCCAATATGACTATAGGAGCCCAGAATATGCCACCCCACAATATGTCCATAAGAATTGGTTTGGGTTGATTATTTTGAGAAACTGCAGCCACAGGAGAAACTGTGGGTAGAAGAAACAGGGTAGAAGGTGTACTTTTGAAAGGGAAATTTATATCTATAGAGGAAATCTCTATAAGAGCGTCTCCCTGTCTGTACCAGAAGGATTGATCAAATCACTAAAGACTCTTAATTTGTGGAGAAGACAATGAATTAAATTGGCACAACAAAATTTACCTTTGTTTAGTGTATACATTTCCTGGGAATCTGTCCATAACCATCTTTCCCCATGCCTTTCTTTATTTAGCAGAATGATGGCCTGAACTCAGAGTCATCTCTTTGAGCTTTAGTCATTTTTCCTTGGGTATTTTGCATGCATACATGAGGCATAAATGTTTTTCTCCCGTTAATTTTTCCCACTTATACATTAAAAAATTTTTTTAAATTTTATTGGCACATATTAATTATACAAAATAGCAGGTTTCATTGCAGTGTATTTGTACATGCATTTAACATAAAACTTGATCAATTGAACTCTCCCATACCTTCCCTTGCCCTCTCTTTCTCCCTTTCCCAGACTCCCTTCCCTTAATGATCTCCCTTTTATTTTCAGAGATCCCCTTTACCTGTTTTTTTTCTCTCCAACATCTTCACGTGAGAGGAAATATTCAACCATTGACTTTCTGAGTTTGGCTTATTTTACTTAACATGATATTCACCAGTTCCATCTATTTTCCTGCATATGACATAATTTTATTCTTTATGGCTAAATAAAACTCCATTGTGTATATGTATCACATTATTTTTAATCTGTTCATTTGTTGATGGGCACCTAGACTGGTTCCATAATTTGGCTACTGTGAATTGTGCAGCTAGAAACATGAAAATGCTTGCATTTCTAAATTATGTTGTCTTTGATTCTTTTGGATAATTATCAATAAATGCTATAGCTGGATCATATGGTAATTCCATTTTAGTTTTTGAGGAAACTTTATACTGATTTCCATAGTAACTGTACTAATTTACATTGCCATCAATAGTGCATAAGGATTCCTCCCCTACTCCCTGCATACTCACCAGCATTTTATCATTATTTGTATTTTTGATGATTCCCATTCAAGCTGTAATGATCATGATGGAATTTCATGGTAGATTAAATTTGCATTCCTCTGATGGCTAAAGATGTTGAACTTTTTTTTCATGCACTTGTTGGCCATTTGTATTTCTTTTTTTAATATTTATTTCTTAGTTTTTGGTGGACACAACATCTTTATTTTGTTTTTATGTGGTGCTGAGGTTCGAACCCAGTGCCCCACGCATGCCAGGTGAGCACACCACTGCTTGAACCACATCCCAGCCCCCATTTGTACTTCTTTTGAGAAGTGACTGTTTGGTTCATTGGCCCATTTATTGAGTGGTTTATTATTATTACTACTACTAATATTATTATTTTGGCATTGAGTTTTTTTTTAGTTCTTTGAATATTCTGGATATCAATCATTAATCTTTTATCAGAAGAGTAGTTGGGAAAGATTTTCTCCCATTCTGTATGTTCTCTCTTTACACTATTTATTTCCTTTATTATGCAGAACATTTTTTAATTTGCTGCCATTCTATTTATTGGTTTGCACATTATTTTCTGAGCCATGAGTCTTATTAAGGAAGCCACTGCCTACACTTATATGTTAAAGTGTTTCCCCTATGTTTTCTTCTAGCAGTTGAAAAATTTCTGGTCTTATTCTTAGGAGTTTCATTGAGTTGACTTTTATGCAAGGTGAGAGATAGGGATCTAGTTTTGATCTACAAGTGGATACCCAGTTTCTCCAGAACCATTTGTTAAAAGAGTCTGGCTCTTGTCCATGTTTTTGGCACCTTTGTCAAGAATCAGTTGGGAATAGCTGTGTGGGTTTGTCTCTGTGTCTTCTATTCTCTTTCATTGATTATGTGCTTACTTTTAGTATGATGCTGTTTTTGTACTATGGCTCTGTAGTACAGTTTGAAGTCAGGTATTGTGATTCCTCTGGCATTGTTCTTTATATTTAGAATGGCTTTGCTATTTTGGGTCTTTTGTTCTGGGTCATATGAATATTAGAATTTTTTTCTAGTTCTGTGAATATTATTGGTATTTTGATGGGGATTGAATTGAATCTGTAGATTGCTTTCTGTAATATGTAATTTATGTAATTTAAAGAATTTAATTCTGCCTGTCTATGAACATGAGAGGTCCTTCCATCTTTTGGTCTTTTCAATATTCTGTAATTTTCCTTGTAGAGGTATTTCACCTCTTTGGTTAGATTTATTTATGTATTATGACTACTATGAATAAAATTGTTTTCCTTATTTCTTTCTCAGCCAATTCATATCTATATGTAGAAAAGCTATTGGTTTTATATCCTGCTGCTTTGCTGAATTTGTTTATCAACTCTCAAAGTTTTCTGTTGGAACTCTTTAGGATCTTCTAAGTATATGATCATTTCACCTGCAAATAGGGATAAATTGATTTCTTGCTTTTCTATTTGTATCCCTTTATTTTTTTCTCTTGCTTAATTGCTCCGGAGAAAATTTTAAGTATCATATTGAATAGGAGTGCTGAGACTGAACATTTTTATCTTGTACTTGATATTAGAGAAAATGCTTTCAATTTTTTCCCATTGGTATGATGTTGGCCTTGGGTTTGTTATATATAGCCTTTATGATGTTGAGGTAAATTTCTTCTATCTCTAATTTCTTCAGAGTTTTTTTAATAGCATGAAGAGATACTGAATTTTGACAAAGGACTTTCCTTCGTCTTTTGAGATGATTGTACAATATTTGTCCTTTGTTGTATTTATTGATTTGTGTATGTTGAACCATCCTTGCATTACTGGAATGAAACAAATTTGATCCTGTAATATGATCTTTTTAATGTGTTGTTGAATTGGATTTGCTAGCATTTTATTAAGAATTTTTGCATGTATGTATATCAAGGGATATTGGTCTGTAGTTTTCTTTCCTTGAAATGTCGTTATATGGTTTTGGTATTAAGATAGATACTAGCTTCATAGAATGAATTTGGTAGAATTTCCTCCCATTACATTTCATGGAAAAATCTGAGGAGCATTGGAATTAGTTCTTTAAAAATCTGGTAGAGTTCAGCTATGAGCCTATCTAGACCTTGGCTTTTCTTTGTTGGAGTTAATTTGTCTTTTGTTATTGGGCTCTGTCCCAATTAAAAACTATGAATGATGGAGAGAAAGTTTATGTTTTTTGTTCACCTGAACAACTTATTGTCTTTTTCAAGAAAGGATATTGGTCTCTTAGGATAAGCAAGTCAGGAGATGGCTCCTCGTCAACTTTCTTTCTTTTTTTGTACGTGGATATTCTTTCATTTTGATATTTTGAGCAGGTGCTACCCTGCATTTTTTGCTCTTCATTTTTTGCTTTTCTTGTGACTTTGTCTCTGATTTTTTTTTTTCTGACTAGACTAGGTCTGTGGTTAGACTACACATTAGTAATCCTCATCTGAAGTGGGTACTAATGGTTTTGCTTTCTATATCTGTTTTTTTTTTTTTTTTGCTTTCTGCAGTTTCTTTAGTGGGAATCCTAAAATGTTTAATGGAAAATTCCAGAAATAAAGTATTTATAAGTTTTAAGTCTTTCTTGTACCATTCTGAGTAGCATGATGAAATCTCAAGAAGTGCTATTCTTTCCCACTAATATGAATCACTTTTGTCCAGAGTATCCATATTGTATATGCTACTTCCTAGTTAGTCACTCAGTAGCCACCTCAGTTACAGATCAACTTTTGTGATATCATGGTGCTTATACCAAGATAATCTTTATTTTACTTAATAATGGCCCCAAAGTACAAGAGAAGTGATGCTGGTAATTTGGATATGCCAAAGAGAAGCTGTAAAGTGCTTCCTTTAAGTGAAAAGTTCAAAGTATGGTAAGACATTTTGAGAAAGAAAAGGAGAGAGAGAGAGAGAGAGAGAGAGAGAGAGAGAGAGAGAACCCATTTACATAACTTTTCTTATAGTATATTGTTATAATTGTTCTATTTTACTATTAGTTATTGTTGTTAACTTCTTACTGAGCCTAATTAATGAATTAACCTATATAATAGGTTATATATGTGTGTATATATACACACATATATATACAAATATATGTATGTATATATATATAGCTACATAGTGTATATAGGGTTTGGCACTATCTGTAATTTTAGGCAGTCATGGTGGGGTGTTAGAATGTATCCCCTGCAGATAAGTGGGTGGGAACTATTATACTGGGAGGATGGTGTGCCTTCTCCATTGTGGAAGACATGAGGGCAGATCTAACTGGAGGCTTTAGACTGACTTCCTTATGCCTTCTATGCCAATCTAAGCCTGACTCCCTTCCCAGGCTGCTGCTTTTCTACCTCCACAGTCCTACTTGATTCTGAACTCTTAATGCTAGAGGTACTGTACAACTTCCTAGTGGGCTGATAATTTTTTAAAAATTTTCTTTCTTTTTATTTTTGCAAGAATGAAAGGACTTATTCAAGTGTGAAGAATAAAAACAGAATTCTTGCAGAGGCAAGAGGGGACCTGATAGCAGATTATCCCATTTTTTGTTTTATTTATAAGTTTCAAGTTAAAAATCACAAACTTTACACACATTTTTATTAACTAATCCTGATGCTGATTTAATCAGCCAAAGAATTGAAATATTTCTGGAAGCAAGGGAAACACACAGGGTGGAAGTAGATGAGGCATCACTTGCTATGATTTCTTTGGATCCTCACTTCTCATAGGACAAAGGTGAGACACTGTGCTTAAGGCATGATCTACTTTGTGTGAAAAGTTTAATTCTTGCTATATTACTGCACTTTGACTCTAGAAAAATTCACAAACAATCTGCAAACTCAATTTGGGAGAATGTTGATGAACATATTGGGCTCTCCTAGTTGTTGGATTACCCAGAATCGGTGGGAGAAAGCAAGGCCAAGTTCCCTAAACAACATCTGTGCTTCTACCTCCTGTGTCTTGGAGAGCTATTTCTTTTAAAACCCTGGTTCAGTGCGATGCTATCAGGCATTTATGTGGGAAAAAAACGTGTCTTTGAGCAAATATGTAAATCTTCTTGAGCATTCGATATGCTGAATTACCAGAAAGGGAGCTATGGTAGACAGGGTTCCTTAATTTATTGACTCATGGTTTTTGTGCAAATGTGTGATCCGAATGTCCCTGGGAAACTGATATAAAGACTTCCTACATGGATGTTTTCTCTGGTGTTTTGGAAACCTCTTTACTGTATGGTGGCATCATTGAAGGGGTTATTTTCACAAATTCCACACCTGGGATTTATGTCATCACCAACCTGGTCAGCGGATACTGAAAGTGAAGAGTAGATTGCGTAATGGAGGATATTATGGTTCTTATCAGAGATAGCCCAAATTTATATCTGCCATTCCTCCCTAATCCAGCCCTCTTCTATCTTTGAAAGTTTCTCCTTGCAGCTATTGGTCATCCGGTAGTGCTGTGGCTATCACACTCAAGTGGACATTTGAATCACTTACTAGACTCCACCCTCAGAAAGTTTAATATAACTGGGAAGGAGTCTTTCTCCCCACCCCTTTTGCATTCCTAACAAGCTCCCAGCTGCTAATATTTATTTATTCATTCATTCTGATTTGTTATATATGATGGCAGAATGCAATTCATTTCATATTATACATATAGAGCACAATTTTTCAAGACACTGATTGTACACAGAATATTTTCACACCATTCGTGTCTTATGCATGTACTTAGGGTAATGATGTCTAACTCATTCCACCATCATTCTTACCCCCTATCCCTTTGTCCCCTCACTTCCCCTCCTTCCACTTTGCCCTATCTAAAATTCCTCCATTTCTCCCATGCACCCCCACCACGTCCCAGCCGTTATCATTATGTGTTGGTATCCTCATATCAAAGAAAACACTTGGCTTTTGGTTTTGGGGGATTGGCTTGCTTCACTTAGCATGATATTCTCCAGCTTTATCCATTGACCTGCAAATGCCCAGCTGCTAATCTTGATGCTATTGTTCTGGGATAGATCACACTTTGAAGACTACTGTACTACTTATAAGTGCCCAGTAAGTAGCAGATAGTATAATAAAACACAGGGACTTTGGGGACACAGAGAACTAGATTTGAACCGTGAATTCTCCATTTAAGCCAGAAATGAAACAGCAAATTTCCCAGTGTCATTGATAATGACTACAGAGATGTAGGTTGTCCTTGAAAAAGTAGTTTTGGAGACTGTGATGGCTTGGAGATGGATTGTCCCTGCAGAAGCCATGTTGAAATTTGTTCCCCAATGTAATGTTGTTGAGAGGTGATGGGGCCTATAAGAGGTGATTACATCATCAAGAGGGATTGTGCCTTTCTCCTATGAATGAATTCTCCCTCTATCAGGACTAGAATAGTTACCACCAGAACAGGTTGTTATGCAGTGAATCTGTCCCTCATGGCTTTGCCACTTCTATACATGCTCACTCTCTTTCCACTGTCTGCCATGAGTTGAAGTAGCACTTGTCAGAAATATGCTCTTGAACTTCTCAGGCTCTAGAACCATGAATCCCACATAAACTTTTTTTTTCATTATAAATTACAGTCTCAGGTATTTTGTTATAGCATAGAAAATGGACATGAATAAACTCAATCAAAAGAGAAGAATGTAAAAGATAATAGGGAGTGAGGAATTGAAGAAATGAAGCAAAAATAAGAGAACAGGAATGAGACAACATAATTTGATTTTTTTTTGTTTTTGAAAATCATGACATGCCTTTATGAATTGTTTAGACTTAAAAGTTTACATTTCAGTCTGTTTGTGAATGACCACTTAATTGCCTAGTGCTAGTTTCCAAGGAAGATCATTCTATTTATTACTGTAAACACATGGGTGTTTACATGTAATTCAATTTACAGTGATGTATTTGAATCTATCTTCAGGCAAGTTTTACCATATACTTTCATCTTTTATAATGCAAGGACAATTTATTTTTATTTATTTTAATTAGGCATATATAACAGCCAAATGCATTTTGATTCATTGTACAGAATTGTAGCACAACTTTACATTTCTCTGGTTGTACATGATGTAGCACTGCACAAAATATGCAGTCATACATGTACCTAGGGTAATGATGTCCATATCATTCAACCATCTTTCCTACTCCCATGTCCTCCCCAACCTCCCCCTACCCTTTGCCCCCCCAAATTCTTCCATTTTTCCCATGGCTCCCCCATTATGGATCAGCATCTGCTCATCAGAGAGCATGTGGCCTTGGGTTTTTGCAAGAACAATTTAAAACTCAAAACAGATATATCCTACTTAGAGGAAGCCTGTTCTTTCTTTCTCTGTCAATAAACAGATTATAAGAAAAGTCCTAACCTAAAGCATGTTCCTGGATGATACTAGCTTTCCTTAAGATGCTAACCTGAGACAGCTCAAGACTTTTGGAGAAATTACTGTTTGTTCCAGCTAAAACCTGACAATAGGTCTCTGAAATCATCTTAGAGTAGTTACTTTATGAAACCTGCAACTATAAATCCTTCCTCTGCCCTTTTGAGATTTGAGATATATATCTTCTACCACCCAAAATGGCCCTGTCCTGTCCCTTTGAAATACAAATCTTCAAGGAAGCAAAGCAGGAAGGTGAGGCTTAATTTTGATGAGTACCTTGGGCCAATTTGCAAAACCACTTCCTGTCCTGAGGATCTGAGAAGTTTGTTTTTCCTCTGACGAATGGAATAGGAGCAGTAGTGGTGGGTGCAACTTAACATCTACATTGTTCCCTTAAAGGAAAGGAGAGAAACCTACTTGAAGAGTGCTTCTTCCTCTTGCTGACTGGAAAGTGGGCTTGATGTCCTCGAGAGCACATTTTCCCATGTTCTCCTGGACTGGGAGAGGTTGCAGAAGGTAAAAAGAGTTGGATCCTTGATGCTGGTGGGGCTGTCATACTATGCCTGGATCTTCTAGCCAAACCATTTTGTGAGAAAGAAATAATATTTCTTTTTTTAAGCCACTGTGATGTTCAACCCTTTTGTCACAACAGATATACAAACAGTACAAATAAATAAATATATGCACGTCTCACACACACACACACACACACACACACACACACACACACACACTTCAGTTACTAAACTATCCTAACCAGAACAACAACTTTTTGATGTAGGATGCCTTAGATTAAAAATATGTCAACATTATTTCAACTTGTACTTTTTTTTTTTCCAAATCAAAACCTTATACCTCTTTATAATCAACATCGTCTTTCAGCAACCTCAGTGAAACTTCCCGTTAGTTAACTGCAGAATGATGAACAGGCAGTAGTAGATTAACTAAGCATGAATCCATCGGGCCCTTTGATGAGACCAGAAACTACAATAAGGGAATATTTTGCACCAGTAAATTCTCAAGTGCCTGATAGAAGCTTAAAATTTGTAGACGTTTCCAAGATAAGTATAATTTTTAGATTGGATATAAAAAGAGTACTTGAAGTCAGAGGCTAAATAAGAATAATAAGATAAAATCAACAGCTCCACACTCAATTCTTTACCCTTGAGAACATGTCTCTGAACTCTTTCATGAGGATAAATTTACCCAAAATTGAACATTCTATCAGTTTTTTTTCATAAAAGGCATCCATAACTGATTTGTACCAACCTCTCAGAAGATTTTATATATGACAATGTTGATTACTTACAGTAAGCCGACTGAACACTACTATTCCCAGGGAATTGGAAAAAAGTGTAGGGTATGGAGAGGCATGTTGGAGATGGGATGAAACTAATAATCAGGAGAAAAGAGGAAAAAGCAAATGGCCTAGAATGTTCACCAACTCATTTATCACACATTTATTTAATGCCTGTTATAGTTCATATATTATGCTATGTTCTGAGGGTTCAAAGCCTAATGGTATTTAATTCAAAATGTTTATAATATTGCTGAGTAGGCAAATAAGTAAACTATAAAACAAATGAAATCATTGGTTTTTCATTTCATTAATTTTTATTAATTTATAGCAGCATTTCTATGTTGGATCAGTCCACATTTCTGGACACAGTAATTAGTGCAAGGATGTGTAGATAATTATGACTATTCAGAGACTTTCCTGAGATTTGATATATACAAGTTGGAAAATAAAGGGTCTGTTTCTTCTTGATTTTTTTATTAGTTGTTCATTGATCATTAACTTTTATACTTTTAACCATGAGATTCTTTTTCCCCCAATTTAAAAAATTAGTGCGTTAGAGTTGTGCATAATAGTAGGATTCATTATATATTCACACATGTTCACAATACAATAATATAATTTGGCCAATATCAAGCCCCTTTCCTTCTCTCCATCCCTTCCCTGGACCCTTTACCCTACTCCATTGATCTCCCTTTGACTTTCATGAGAACTTCCACCTTACCTTTCTTTTCTTTTTCCCTCTCTAGCTTCTATATATGTATGAGAGAACACATAGTGACCCTTGACTTTCTGAATTTAGCTTATTTTGCTTAACATAATGTTCTCAGGTTCTACCCATTTTCCTGCAAGTAGCACAATTTCATTCTTCATGACTGAATAAAACTTCATTGTGTATAACATACTATATTTTCTTTGTTCTTCCATCCATGGATGATACTGAGGATTAATGCATGAATTTGATAATTAAAAAAATTGAGTAAGTGGGTAACCTTATGTGTGTGTGTGTGTGTGTGTGTGTGTGTGTGTGCGCACGCATGCGCAATTATAACCCATATGAGGTTTTCCTTGACATTTGTCTTTGTTTTTACCCTCTTTCCACACTCATACCCACCACCTTCTAAGGAAGACTCAGTATTTCTTTGCATTACTCAAGGTATACTGTGGGAAATGTACTTTTTTTTTGGAGAACATACAAGAAGAAGAGGGAGGAGAAAAAATATTGCATAACAGTAGTTTTGTATTGAGAAAACCCTTCTTAGTCATCTCTTTCTAAACCTCTGCTCATCCCTCTGATATTGACCTTCCTTTTATCTCTTATTGCTCCTACAGTCTCTGCATCTCTCGGTTCTGGTTCTCCACCCCTGGATCTGTCTTGCTTAGAGGAATTAGTTCTGCCCCAGCTCATCTAAACTTATTTCCTCCACCTATCACTTAATTCAACAGATAAGGGTGCCCCAGATACTAGAATCTATATTCCTTGTATAGCAGAGAGAATACAAATCACAAAATATTTGAGTCACTTATAAAAACTGATCAAAATATAAAATGTATCTGCATATAAAGATTATTTAAATTAGGGAAATAAGGTATTCTTGGGTGCCCAGCAACAGAATGATGCCTTCTGGTTTAGGAATTTATCTTTCACTGGGTATATACCATCAAATTTGTGTTCCCATAAGGAGTTCATGTGAATTTGTATTTTTACTAAAAGATATATGGCCTGATGGATACAGTACAGATAGATACTTGGTCTGGGGGATAGGTGGGTAGATGGTAGAGCAAGATGTCATCATAGCCTGTGTTTAATGTCTGGATAGAGTTTGCAAGTGAGAGAATGGGCTATCATGACTGTTCTGCCAACAGTTTCTGCCTTTTCACCTGTGCCTTTCTTCTGATTCTAATCTTTTCAGGAACTGAGGTTCAGAAGGAAACGATGGAACACTTTCAAACCCTAAAAAATGGGTTTATAAATTTGGACTCACTGAGCAACTGTCCACAGTTCAATTTTCCTGGAACATATCATTTTGATTCTTTCTCATATCCAAGGCAGTTTGTCCCATTTTTATTTTGTATTGCTATTGGTTTAGTGTATTTTTGTAAGGCATCTAAAGCTATCTGGCAGTTAGGAAGAGAATAAATAACCTTTACTGTTACTATCAATATACGTAGCATTCACTCTGTTTTGCTGCCATTAATAAACCATTCAAGCAATGTTGTTGTAATGTATGATATTAACAGAGGACTCCCTGGGGACACATATACGGGGAGTGTTTAATATTCTGCTTGCTTTTCAGTTCATCTCTTCATGGGCAAAGATATTAGGATATGTTCAAAGTTCAACTGAAAAAATATATAAGATCTATGGGATCAAAAACAGTATAAACATGTTACTGTAATTCATAGAATTGTTTTTGCTTTAGCATTTTTGCTAAATTAGGAGATCATAAATTAGCTAAGTTATTCTTGAAATTTTTATTCCTTTTTAAATATTTTCAAGTGAACATACAAAATAATTCCCATGGACCTATATATCAGAAATAATTTCTCAGCAGCTTGGTCAAACTAGTTTAGTATAGATAGATGTTTTAGTCAATTTTCTTTGTTGCTTTGACTAAAACAACTGTAGAGGAGGATAAGTTTATTGGGAGGCTGAGGGTTTCAGAGATCTCAACCCATAGACATCAGGCTTCATACCTCAGGGTTTGAGATGAAGTAGAATCTCATGGTGGAAGAGTGTGGCAGAGGGAAACAGCTCACATGGTGATCAGGAAGCAGAGAGAGAAGTCTCCACTGGCCAGATATAAATATATAACCCCAAGTCCCACCTCCTCCAGCCACACCCTACCACTTCAGTTATCACTTAGTTAATCCCTTAGTTATTCACTAACTAGGTTAAGACTTTCACAACCCAATCATTTGTCCTCTGAACCTTCTTGCATTGTCTCAGACGTGAACTTCTGGGGGACATCTCACATTCAAACCATAACAACGGATTTGGAAGCTAAGTGAGCTTTCTACTCAAATACTCAATTATGAACCTAGCTTTTGAAAAGAAATAGTCTGTACTTCATTTTGTTTTTTGGTCATAATGTATCATTGACAGCTGGATAGAATTATCCTTTAAATATGAATCTAGTAAGAGTATAGTCAAACCTGGAACCACTGGCATTTGAAGATATGGAGTAATGCATGTGAATTAGTATACAACTAAGTGCTGTTGTAAAATCTGGCCCTTAAGATTTTCAGAGAAGTTTAAAGATCTCAAGGATTTTTCTTAGTTTTGAAAATGAATCTCCTGGACCCAGTGCACATTGCCATTGACTGTTAGATGCTGTGGTGCTTTTGAACTAATTAATAGTAGCTTTCAGCTTCATGTAGAAATACCTTTGAGTTTGTCTTGGGAGTTATATCTTTTAATTTTTTTCTGTGTAACAAACAAACTAAAAAATTAGTAGATTAAAATAAAAACCATCGATTTAATTTAGGAATCTGCTGTTCAGCAGTTTGAGTTGGACTCAGTTTGGATGCCCATCAGCTGACTGGAATGGGTCTCTCCCCCACAGCTGTAGTGAGCTGCTGGCCAGCTATGCTGTTGTGCATCTGGGACTGGCTGGCTGGTGGTGGTGTGATGACAGGGATGACTGGGTTATATGTTCCCCATTTCACAGGCTAGCCTGGATCTGGAGTGTCCCCAAGGCTTATTTGTTAAAGGCTTGGTTGCCACTCTCTGGTACTTTTGGAAGCTGGTGGAAACATTAGGAGGTGGGGCCTAGAGGGAGAAAGTGAGGTTTTTTTGGGGGTTTGCCCTTGAATGACCCCTTCACCCTTGCCTCTGCTTCCTGGCCACCATGAGTGACCAGCTTTGATCTGTCATGTGATCCCTGCCGTGATGCTCTGCCTTGCTGCAGGCCCAAAGTGACATGGTCAAATGACTATGGATTGAAACCTCTGAAACTATGAGCCAGAATAAATTTTTCCTCTTTACAAGTTGATCTATCTCAGGTGTCTTGTCGCAGTGATGGAAAGCTGACTAACACACCTGGTCTCATTCACATGGTAACTCACAGTTCTAAGTACAGCTAGAGAGATGAGAAGCCCCACTGCACAAGTGCTTAGCAGGTGTCTGCTTGGTTAACTTTGCTACTGTCCTATTGGTTAAGTCAAGCCTCCTGGCTGAGCCCAGAGTCAGAATGGGACTACTTAAAGTTATATGACAGAAGGGCCAGGATATGGGAAGGGAATAAGTTTTATGTTGCAGTAACGATGATTTGTATAGACAGAATTAGCTTAGGACAAAGTCTATCAATAGCTGTAATAGTCTTTGAGAAAGCATGCTGTTGTGTCTAGAAAGGTATTGTGGTGTTTGGGGATATCCTTGACCCAGAACTCCAGGGAACTGGATGCTCATTCTGGCACTGCTCCTCACACACTCTTGATATAGGAAAACTCTCTGACCCTATATTCTTCACCTTTTAAATTGAGGTCTTCAGTCTAGGACTGAGATAGTTTAAGATTTCAAATGAATGCCTCTGTCCATTCTGATACTGAAAGATTTAGAAAATACTTAAAAAAAAAATTAGAACCATAGAGCCCATTGAGCCTGACATCTTGCTGTAAATGATGGGGAAAATCAGGCCCAGAGAGACTTAATGGTGGAACTGGGCCTAAAAATTACATCTCTCTAATTATTAGTTCACGAACATGTTCTCTATCCCTGAGTGTCTTGTCAACAAGATGTCAGGAGCCTCTGTATTTCCAGGTATGGTTAGCAGCTCACACAAAATTTCAGTTAACATACCCAAAGTTTGACTTTTTATTCAAAGTTCTTGGTATCATGTAGCTAAATGATTTCAAGAGGCATTTATATATTTTTTTGGCGGGGGCAGGCATGGTCATTTGTAATGACAGAGCATTTGAGGCTGATTTGGGCTGGACTTGCTCATGCATCTGTGGTCAGCCATCTAAAAGCCTAAGAATGAGACATTTTGTATGATAAGTCAAAGAAATGCTCACTGAGCTTTCTGAAATTCACTGCCATTTGCTTCTGAATCCTGCTGAATCAGGCTCAGGAGTGGACGCACCTGGGGACTGAAGGGGACAAGGGATGAAAAGCTCATATTAGATGACATTAGATCTGGCACTTGGGAGCTCTTCCTGTGGCAGGTGCACAAACGCTGGTACTTGTTTTCAGAAGGCCCTTGGATGAATTCATTAGAGGTCCTGCACTGGGGACCTCTAACTGCAGCTTCCTGAACTTCTTCTGTTGCCTGCCTCTCTGTTGAGATGGCATTCCTCTGTGGGATAGTTCTTCTTGGTGGGAAGTTCAGTCATCTTCCTAGAGGGACCTTTCTCTTTATTCTTCGCTGTGATCTCATTAACGATGGTCTTTCAACCTTAGACTTATCCTCTTCAGAGTCAGGCACCAGTGTCTGAATCTGGCAAATTCCTGGGGCTACCTGCCAAGTTTTTGTTGTATCTTGTCAGGGGAGGAAGTGCCTCCTTCCTCCCTTGGACGGTGAGGAAGAGACATGATGCAGGTCAGGGACAATATTCTGTCCCCAGTATCCTTTTCCTCTGTTACCTGCATTGAGACTCTCTCTAATGTCTCAAATGTTTGTCCAACATCCTGAATTTTTGTCTGATCTCATATAGCTTGAAAGTGGGAACTGTGTTTTGTTAGCATGGTTTCCATTCTCTCAGCACAACAAACTGACACAGTTTAATCCTTCATTTTAGAATGTGGGGCCCTTGGAACCTGTTGTATGATTTCAGCACTTAATTCTTGGTGAAAATAGTGCATAAAAAATAGCTTAGTTCTTTATCTGGAAGACAAAGAGGTTAGACTTCTTGATCTTTTGATGTTGCTATGAACTGAATTCTGTCCCTCCCATAATTCATATGTAGAAGTCCTAATCCTCAATGTGGCTATATTTGGAAATAGGGCTTTCAGGCCAAATATGGTTGTAAGTGTAATCTGATAGGATTATCAGAAGAAGAGAGAGTGAGAGACAAAACGTATTTAAGGGCATGGCAAAAAGGCAGGCCTCAGCAGGCCAGGGACAGAGAGCCCTCAGCAGAATGGAACCTTGTGGGAACTTTGCAGCCTTGGGAGCTGTGAGAAAAGAACTTTTCATTGCTCTTGACCAATACTGATGTTTTCACCTCTAAAACCCTTAAAAAAAAGTCCCAAACTCTAAAACTACTCCTGGCCTATAAGAGTTCACATATCTCTAGAAAAGAGCTCATCTCCCTATACCAGGGGCCTGGAGCCTCAAGGAAGTCCCTCCTTGACTGTTGAGACCGTCGGTCAGTCTCCACACCAGTCTCTCCAAATGGCGCTCTCAGCCATGGCACTCACAGCGTTAATGTTATCTCAACAACCAAACAAGCTGCATTCCCTCAGCTTTCCATTTTGTCAGATTTCTAGGGCTTGGCTATCTCATGTACTGATTTCCTCATCCATGACATCAATAGTATAGCAATTTCCTGTAAACTATGGCTTGATCATACTGAAATATATTAACTGTGGTGAGCGATGAAATTGCCAGTGCTGTTATTGTGTGGGCCACACTTTCGGAAGGGACAGTGACAACCCCTGAGAAATTACATTCACAACTTGGAATCTGTAATCTCTGAACCCAGAGAAATGGCATTTGTTTGCAAGGAGGAAGCTGAGGACCAAGAACAGAGTTATTTTAAAATCAACTTAGCTGCATATTAAAGTTATCTGTCTCTTAATATCAGAATCATGTTTGTATCCCCAGTAACAGAGATTGGGAATAGGGAATACTGTAAACTAAAATTTCTTTGGATTCACAAAATGTCTCTTTCTCCTCTCAACTCCTGCAACATCTTTTGTTAGTATAAGCCTCTGGCACTTTGAATACAGGGAATGTGTTTTATCATCTCTTTATCACTGAAAGTTCCTAACTGAATCCCCAGAAGGAGAATAATTCAGGTAAAATTCTGAGCACAATTTATGTTCTACAATAAGAATGCAACAAATATTAGCTGGATTAGTACAAAGTTATGTGCTGCAGTGATTGATACACTCTATATCAATGAATGGGATGATTGGTATTGATGGATTGACTTCTCTTTTGCAACTATTGTCAGCTTCATTCATTCTGTGGAAAGTTATGTGAACTACAAAACTTTATTCTATTTTCTATTAAAGTTAGGGCTAGAAAAATCATAGGGGAAGTATAATTGTTCTTTGGCTTGTATCATCAATTAATATTAAGTGAATTTGAGTGTGTTTGCATACACCAAAATTCAATCACATAGAAGGACGAGTAGAGGTTGCTTTGTTTAAAATCACTCTCTTAAATGATCCCAAGTAATGCTTGAGTCCTGCTTAAAAAAACTGCCAAGTCTTCTTGCATCAAAGTCCCAATTTGCATATTACTTTACATATTGAGTCCCAAAGGCTTCAATTCAAAGAATGGAAAATAAAATTAAACGAATCAATTAGTGTATCTTACTGCAATTGTATTCAAACTCAATAGTAAGGGCATTACATATAAATTACATAACAGATTTAGAAAGCAATTCAATTTAATCACATCTTAGATTAGGAGAGACAGGAATCCAGCTCTTTGCACAAGAGAAATGCCTGTCAGCCCTGATGCTGGGGGTTTGCAGTGAGGGGAGTTCTTTTCTGTCTGGATTGAACAGTACCCGGCCTTTCCAGAGCAAGTCTGGCTCTGCAAGGCTGACAAATCTTCAGTTCCCAGGAGGGGCCTTTATTTTTCCCAAGAGTTGATCTTTTGGTCTGTTGTTTTTTTGATCATTTGATTTCTGGTAATGTTAGAATTTTTAAAGTTGGTTCTAAATAGCCACTAATTTTATACAATATGCTTGTGCTGAGAACATACTTTGAATGATTAACCACTCTGTGTATCTTCCCAACCCTTCCACCCATTTAAAAAGTTCCCTCCACCTTATTCTCTGAGGCTCTGCCTCAGTGCAGCCTGGGCATATAGACCTGCACTGTTAACTAGTCACATGTGACAGTGAATTGAATGTTTCATTTAATTTCATTTAAATTAATTTACATCAAAATGAATGGTATTGGATTCATTTACTGGGAGACTTTTGAGTACATCTGGATCAACATGCGTATATGGATCTACTTTTCCTTTCCTCATTTTATGAAATCTACATACTGATCGAATATTTAGCACTGGGATTGAGAAATATTATAAGTATAAAATACACACCAGATTTCTGAGTATGAAAAAGGTTATACAATATTACAGTAACAATTTTTATTAAAATTGTGTTCTAAAGTGATAATATTTTGGGTCTATTCTATTCAACAATTACATTTGTCACAATGACTTTTGTCTATTTTTTTAATGCAGCTATTATAAATTTTAAAATGACATCTGTGCCTCAATTTTTTTTCCTTATTGGTACCAGGGATTGATCTTAGGGGCACTTGACCACTGAGCCACATCCCAGTCCTATTTTGTATTTTATTTAGAGACAGGTCTCACTGAGTTGCTTAGCACCTTGCTGTTGCTGAGGCTGACTTTGAACTTGTGATCCTCCTTCCTTGGTCTCCTGAGCTGCTGGGATTACAGGTGTGCACCACTGCACCTGGCCTGTGCCTCATTTTGAATTTATTTTGGACAGTGCTGGGATAGACAGAATGAAACAAGAGAAGAAAGGTGTTAAATATTTAGCTTTTAAATTTGAACGTCACAGTTCACTAACAAAGGAGAACATATGAGTGAATACATGCTTTATTTATTTTCTTACTAGACAAGATAAAGATTTCTTGAAGAGAGAATAAGAGGAGAGGTACCAGATGAAAAGGAGCAGACAGGCACCCACAGTCCCTCCAGGGTCCATGTGGGAGTCCCTGGAGTGTTAAATGTCTTCTTGGCCAGGCGGAGCCAACAAGGTGCCAGCCATCGCAGCACTCTGCAGCAGGCTGATCTGTGCCCCATTACCTTGTTCAGACCCCTCTGTTCCCCTCTGAGGGATGACATCACTTTCCATTGTATTACCCCCTCTACCTGCTGTCTTAATGCCATTGTCGTCTTCTCTCCCTCCTCTTCCTCTTCCTCCTCCTCCTCCTCCTCCTTATTTTTCTGGCTTCAAGATGATTTTTCTTTGTTTTAAAATTTTTATTGGTGCATTATGATTATACATCAGAGTGGGATTCATTGTGACATCTAATGCCTTCTTTCAATGCCCTTGTGTACTTTTACATCCTCAGAATGCAGAATGGAGTCTTGGACACCTGCAGGGAGGTGATAATGTGGGAAAAAAAGTCACTGCCCTTTCCCAGGGTGATCAAGCCAGACCAACAGAAGCTCTGCCACGATCTGAGCAGAAGTTGAACTCGGGGGTACTCGACCATGTTTTAACTCTATCGTTTAGCCTGTTCCATCCTTTCCAGGAGCATGTGGTCTATTGAGATTTAAAACTGGAAGTATGTTGTGTTCCCTATTTTTTAGTCTTATTTACTGAATTTCATGTCAGTCTTTGCCTGTGGTTCATTATTGCTACCTTGTTTCTCTCCCTGAACCCTGTTTCAATAAGAATAAGAGGCTCACTGTCCATCTGCTGAAGGCCCCATTCAAGCCAAGAACCAGAAATAGAAATGCTACTTAGCTCCCTGCCCCCCACATTATCCTGTTAACTCTTATCTCAAAGGTATTGCTTTTATGTAGTTTCAATTTAAAAAAAATAGTCAATAATAAAGAACTAATTATGAAACTAAATTAGGGTGTTTGAAATTTAATTACAGCAGGTCCAGAAAAGCAGGAAAATAATGTTGTTAAGCTATGTTCTATACATTGGAGATTGTGAGAAAAAAAGAGATACGGAAATTGGGTATTTTCTAGAACAAATTTATGTGATATTCCTTAATAGTAGTTAATAAGAGATATTTTTGAATTTTTAAAAAACTGTGTGTGGGGGTGTGTAGGTGTGTGTTTTTGTATGCTGTCACTGTGTGGTAAAATTAATTTCTGAAATGTGCATAATATGAATACTAATTAACTAAATGTGTCAATTATTTTTAAACTAATAAATGCAAGCAATAGGAAGCCATCTTACCTCATGGCCCTTTGAGTAAGTTTAGGACTTGTGCCCTTGTATCCAATCAGAAGAAATTAGATCTAACAGAATTCAACAAAAGTGAAGAAAATCACAGAAGGGTGTTTATACTAGTTATTGAATATAAGGTAGGACTTCAGAAGTTCATCTTTTCAGGTGGCTCTACCAAGGCAAAAGAGAGACTCCTCTTCTCAATGTAGTTGTCTAAAGAGTCTGTTTCTTTAGATGTTGTCAGATAATTTCTGACAAAGACCTTAATGAATTACTTTTTCTGATGAATCTCATATTTATATCTTAATCAAATTGCACTGAATTTGATTAAGATATAATATAATTAATATATAATGTAATATTGCATTAAATGCATCACTTTATATCTGCAGAGTCTGATCTACTTAAAGTAGGTTAGATTATGAATTGTCACCTCTGTTTTGA